>NC_051314.1:93451510-93752504 GCF_015220235.1 Choloepus didactylus
TTTTAAAAAATCTAATAAAAATTGTTTTTATATTGTAAACATGGGGATTAGACTGTGAGCCACCAATTTGCAACCTCTTACTTAATGATTTCTAAGGTGCCTGCCATTTATAACATTTTATAAATCTAGGGGTGGAGAAGGAGGAGCCATTAATTAATCCAGGGACAGAGGATGATAAATGTGGCCATGGTCATGGCAAATATTTTGAACTATGAACTTGTTAATTGTGTTTTTAAGACTTAGCTTAAGTTTCTACATCTGTATAGAAATTGATTGCTTACTACTGTTTTGTGAAATTAGAACTTCACATTTGCTGCTAGGAATTCTGATGTCTTTTTTTTGGCCCATGTCAACTTCTTCTATTCATGTATTTATCACATCTGCTATTCAGGAGGGACTGAGACTATTGACCCTTCTTTGAAATATACTGTGCATCTGTTTTTCTGTTCTACCTCTTTTAAGAATTGTCTGTCTTTGCTTTAGATTGGCCCACTTCCTGTTTTGAAATTTCTGTATAGGACTTTTAGTCACTTTGCAACTAGATAAAGTCGCCATGATTTCTTATGTAGCAGCAATGTATATCTCAACTGTTAGAATTTGACCCTTCTTTACAACACTACTTTTCAGTGTCTGCTATGTTGCATTTTGTTTGGTCTGTTTCATACTCTTAATTACTTTAAGAAATTTCTGTTTCAAATCTTTTCCTCCTACAGTGAGACATTAAATTCTTGAAAAATTCCATTGTTCTTAATACGTATTTATTTAAATACTCTTCATTTAGAGAGAAAAAACTGTGCCTGTAATAATTGATTTTTAGCTCTTTTACTAATCATGCCTTATTACTTTACTGAAAATTGCTCTTCAATTATTTTATAATTAGCATCTTAGTCATTTTCCTGTGTGGTTAATGTATCTTCCACTATCTTATGATATTAAGATTGTGGGCTTCAGAATTTCTGGCCACAGACTATCTCACAGTTTAGGGGCTGTACTATTTATTCTGCACGTAATTAAAACTACTTGCATTGTTTTAAAACTTTTCATGTGCCTCTGTTATCTCAATTATCAGATATAAGATTGTGTTTTTATGATCCTTAAACTAAAGGTTACATTTTATTTTTTTCACATTCTTCACAGCGATTAGCACTGTTATGCACATAATACCTGCTGTATAGATAGCTGAGGAATTGTTGGTATTAAAATAAGCTGTTTTGCTCACAGGCAGGTGTGTAAGATGAAGTTCATTCGGAATATGCTTTAGGGACTCCTCGGAGGAGCACTTAGCTCAGAGGTGGAGGACAGAGTAGGCATTAGGGAAAGGGAGGGAGGTAAGAGGTATTCCAGAGAGGCAACAGCATGTGCAAATACTGGATTGAGACAGTGTTCCGTTTAGGGAACTAAAAGTAGTTAATTAAAGTAAAACATGACATGCAAGGAGATGATGAGATGATATTAGAGAGAGAAATAGGAGCAAGCTCATGAAGATCTTTATAAGCCTTGTTAAGGGCTTTGGGCTTTTTCTCAACACCAGTACAATGTGTATATGGGAGTTTACTCTCCCAGTAGCTCAAACAAAGTTGCGGTATGAATTCTTCCTGCTTCTCTTAACCTAATTTTGCCTGAACCAATTGCTATTACTGTGGCCATGCCTGTGTCTCACGCTACCTTCAGGTAGAGTCAAGTTAATGTAACTAGAACTATATGAACTAAGAGTGGACAAGGATTGTTGCCCAGAGAAAAATTGGGAGCTGTTATGAGAAGTTAGATGAATGGATGCTGGTAGTTAAAACTGAAACAAGTACAACCATAAGATGGAGGAGAGGAGACTGGTGTTGGAAAATGTTTGTTTGAGGTGCCTTTTAGCAATTCAAAAGGAGATATCAATAACTGATAACAGGTACAGGTTGAAGGAGATATTTTTGACATTAATGGGTCAAGAACTAAACTTTCTTTATATTTAGAGAGAGGTAGAATTTGTAGGGGACTGTGGTATTTGTAAATAAAATTCAGGCTGTGGTAAAAGGAAGAGATGATTAATAGCGTTATGCTTAGTCCAAAACTGTCCAAAATCTTTAGTTAATCCACTTTCCACTGGGATGATCTTCTGTAATTTTGCATGCATTTTAGCAAATTGGCATTCTCTAATGACAGATTTTTTGGGGGAAGGGAGCAGGGTGAAGAATGCAAATAGAAAAGCCAAGGTGATGGTCAGGTTGTGACTTTCAAAGTCTGATTTTGCATAGAGAAAATAAAAGTATTTTCTGAATTCTTTATCTGTTTTTTTTTTTGTGTGTGTGTGTGTATTATTGATACAGTAACATTGGAAAGCAATCTTAAGTGAAGAAACAAACTTTGACTAATATTACAGAGGTCCTGGGACCTGCATGACATTTTCCAGGGTCACGCTGTGCAAGTACAAGTGTAGTAAGGGAAAGAGAGGGTGGGAGATGAAGCCAGAGAGACAGCAGGAGACCAGATCTTATGTGTATTTGTAGGTAGATCCAGGTTTTATGGTGACTGAAGATTATACAATTTGAGTGGGTCTTCTTGGAGAAAAATAATACAGAATTATGGATGTGCAATTTCTAGGGTTCCTCCCAAGGCCTTGGAAGGGGGTCTTGCAAGTGAGATCAGAAGTTTAAGCTTCTTTAGGTTTATGGTAAATCCACCTCTACACATAGGACATTGTAGCTTATATTAATAACTCAGGCTATAACTCTGATGTTGGAAGCCACTGGAGAATTTTGAGCAGAGGGATGACATGATCAGACTACATGTTAAAGGGATCGCTCAGATTACTATATGGAGCAAAGACTAGCAGAACAAAGGCAGACACAAGGAGACCAATTAGGACACTGCAGTGATTGTGTTGAGAAATGGCGAAGTCTAGAATTAGGGTGGAAGCCATGAAGGTAGTGAGAGATGGTCAGATACTGTATTTTGAAGGTCAAGTTGGCAGGACTTGATGACTCGTCGGTGGGGGAGGGGAGCATTGAGAGTAAGAGAGTTGTCAGGGGTTATTCCAAGGTTTGGTCTTGGGCAAATGGAAGGATGGAGTTGTCATGTACTAGATGGGGAAGTCTTTGGGAGCCACACTTTTAGGAAGGATTATTAGGAATTAGGTTTTAGATATTTTGAGTTTGAGGTATCTATTAAGCATCCAAAAGGAGAAATCAAGTATAATTGAATAGATGAGTCAGAAGGTCAGTAGACAGAGATTGGAGGTGGTTCGAATATAGATGAAATTTAAAGTTATAAGTCTATATGAAATTGCCTAGGGGTGGGACTCGATGAAGAAGAGAAAAGGTCCAAGGACTGAGCTTAGAAGTTCAGAAATTGGGGAGATGAGAAATCATCTGGGAAGACTGAAGAGTAGAGGGCCAGAGACTAGTAAGAGAACTGAGAAATGTGTGCACCGAAGCCAAGTAAAAGATTTTCAGAAAGGTGGACTGATTAGTTGGCCCAATGGTGTTGAGAATTCAAGGAACATGAAACTTTAGAACTGATCTTAGATTTTGCAAACTAGAAGTCATTGGCGACCTTAACAAGTGCTATGCTAATTTATTCATGAATAAAACTAAAACTAAGGTATCATAAGGAGAGCTAGATGAACTAGCTTTTCTTGTTGTAGACTAATCCTGTTGGGATGAAGACCTCATTTTAAAACTGATGATTTATTAAGTTTTGGGATATAGTATTAAATACCAGTTTGAAAATAAGAGCTCAATCTATCAATAATTTCAAACCTTGATTTATTTCTTTAGTTAAAATGAAAAGATAATAGGCTTTATAAAACTATCAAAAGCAATGTGAATGAAACCTGATTTTCTAATAAAAGTTGACATATTTTCATAGGATTTAAAAAAATTTACCATGTATAACATTTATTCAGAAAAGAATCCATATATAGTGATCTATTTTTGGACATTTTATTCTCTTCCATTGCTCTATTTGTCTATCCTTGTGCCAATATCAGATGCTCTTAAATATTATAGCTCTATTATATGGTATCTTGATATGTGATAAAGGAAGCCCACAACTTTGTTCTTCTTCAAGATTGTCTTGACTGTTTTTGACCTTTTGCATTTACTTATAAATTTTATAATCAACTTATTTCCACAAAAAGAAAAAAAGGATTTTGATTGCATTTCCTTGGCTCAATAGATTAATTTGGTAGAGAATTGACATCTTTATAATACTGTGCCTTCGAAATCACCAATATGGTATAACCTCAATTTATTTTTCTTTTATTTCCCACATATTATTTATACATATATATTTTTAGAGGTCTTACACATCTTCTGTTAGATTTCTTCCTTGGTATTTGATGGTATCATATTTAAAATTTCATTTTCCAATTTTTAAAATTATTTGTACATAAAATACAGGTAATTTTTCTTATATTCGCCTTGTATTCAGCAAACTTGCTTAAATTCACATATCTAATAGTGTATCTGTTGCTTCTTTTGGATTTTATACACGAACAGTTCTGTAGACAGTTTCATTTCTTTCCTTCTAATCCTTCAACCTTTTATTTCTTTGCTTGCTTTATTGAGGTGATTTGGATCTCCATAACAATGTTGAATAGAAATGGCAATTAATGAAAGTCTTTACCTCATTCCCAATCAACCTTTTCTAGTACATTTGCTGTCTGTTGTAGGTTTTTCTTAGGTACCCTTTATCCGATTAAGGGAGTTCCCCTTAAATTCCTGATTTACTAAAAGTTTTATTATGAATGGATGTTGAATTTTATCAGTAATTTCTGTGCATGTATCAAGGTGATCATATAATTTTTCTCTTTTTTCTGTTAATGTCATAAATTAGATTAATTGATTCTCAATTGTTAATTCTACTTTGTGTTCTTGCCAGACTGGGTTTGGTAATAGTTTCTTTAGAATTTCTGCTTTTGTGTTTTTGAGTGAAGTTGGTTTCTAATTTTCTGTTTTTGCATAGGAAAAGAGCAAGGAAAATGAGGGCATAATGAAGAGAATGATTAAAGTGATGGACCATGGAGTTTAAACTGTGGAAGGACATCATTTTTATTGTGTTTTAGGGTTGATATTTATTTAGATGTACTCACTAGGTAAAGGAGGGAAGTGAAAATAATAAATTTGTGGAGGGCATAAATACTGATTGTTCTATCTAGAATTTTAGATCACTTTACTTTGGTTGGTCTACCAGAAAACTCCCTCCCCACTCTGAGCTGTGAGTCTGCAACTTCTTTTGCACATGTACAGGTGTACCTGGATGCCAAATAAATTTCCTGATGTTAAATAAGATTCATAAAAATATTCATTTTAAAAAATGGAATGTGGCATAAAATAAAATAACACGTGTTTGAAAATAAGAGCTCGATCTAGCAATAATTTTAAAGTTTGATTTCCCCTCACTTTTGTCAAAATCCAGAAATAGTGGATGTAATAAAAGCCAAGCAATATGAATAAAAAACCTGATTCTATAATAAATCTCTTAAGTACCATTAAGATACAACATAGAATTTTAAGTTGAGCATTTTATATCCATTTAGTGACCAACTTTTAATTAGACCTAAGCTTTTCAATGTTAAATTTACTTTGGAAAATATCCTTAGTATTTCTTATTTTAAAAATACTTTTTAAAATATTAAAGATTTGGTGAGAGGCGGGGCAAGATGGCAGACTTGTGAGCTGTATGTTTTAGTTACTCCTCCAGGAAAGTAGGTAGAAAGCCAGGAACTGCGTGGACTGGACACCACAGAGCAATCTGACTTTGGGCATACTTCATACAACACTCATGAAAACGTGGAACTGCTGAGATCAGCGAAATCTGTAAGTTTTTGCGGCCAGGGGACCCGCGCCCCTCCCTGCCAGGCTCAGTCCCAGGGGAGGAGGGGCTGTCAGCTCCGGGAAGGAGAAGGGAGAACTGCAGTGGCAGCCCTTATCGGAAACTCATTCTACTGATCGAAACTCCAACCATAGATAGACTGAGACCAGACACCAGAGAATCTGAGAGCAGCCAGCCCAGCAGAGAGGAGACAGGCATAGAAAAAAAACAACATGAAAAACTCCAAAATAAAAGTGGAGGATTTTTGGAGTTCTGGTGAACATAGAAAGGGGAAGGGCAGAGCTCAGGCCCTGAGGCTCATATGCAAATCCCGAAGAAAAGCTGATCTCTCTGCCCTGTGGACCTTTCTTTAATGGCCCTGGTTGCTTTGTCTCTTAGCATTTCAATAACCCATTAGATCTCTGAGGAGGGCCCATTTTTTTTTTTTTTTTTTTTAATCCTTTTTTCTTTTTCTAAAACAATTACTCTAAGAAGCCCAATACAGAAAGCTTCAAAGACTTGCTATTTGGGCAGGTCAAGTCAAGAGCAGAAGTAGGAGAGCTCTGAGACAAAACGCAATAATCCAGTGGCTGAGAAAATTCACTAAACACCACAACTTCCCAAGAAAAGGGGAGTGTCCGCTCACAGCCATCATCCTGGTGGACAGGAAACACTCCTGCCCATCGCCAGCCCCATAGCCCAGAACTGCCCCAGACAACCCAGTGTGACGGAAGTGCTTCAAATAACAGGCACACACCACAAAACTGGGTTGGACATTAGCCTTCCCTGCAACCTCAGCTGATTGTCCCAGAGTTGGGAAGGTAGAGCAGTGTGAATTAACAAAGTCCCATTCAGCCATCATTTCAGCAGACTGGGAGCCTCCCTACACAGCCCAGCAGCCCAGAACTGCCCTGGGGGGGGCACTCACCTGTGACATAGCACAGTCATCCCTCAACAGAGGACCCGGGGTGCACGGCCTGGAAGAGGGGCCCACTTGCAAGTCTCAGGAGCCATACGCCAATACCAAGGACTTGTGGGTCAGTGGCAGAGACAAACTGTGGCAGGACTGAACTGAAGGATTAGACTATTGCAGCAGCTTTAAAACTCTAGGATCACCAGGGAGATTTGATTGTTAGAGCCACCCCCCCCTCCCTGACTGCCCAGAAACACGCCCCATATACAGGGCAGGCAACACCAACTACACAAGCAAGCTTGGTACACCAATTGGACCCCACGAGACTCACTCCCCCACTCACCAAAATGGCTAAGCAGGGGAGAACTGGCTTGTGGAGAACAGGTGGCTCGTGGACGCCACCTGCTGGTTAGTTAGAGAAAGTGTACTCCACGAAGCTGTAGATCTGATAAATTAGAGATAAGGACTTCAATTGGTCTACAAATCCTAAAAGAACCCTATCAAGTTCAGCAAATGCCACGAGGCCAAAAACAACAGAAAATTATAAAGCATATGAAAAAACCAGACAATATGGATAACCCAAGCCCAAGCACCCAAATCAAAAGACCAGAAGAGACACAGCACCTAGAGCAGCTACTCAAAGAACTAAAGATCAACAATGAGACCATAGTACGGGAGATAAAGGAAATCAAGAAGACCCTAGAAGAGCATAAAGAAGACATTGCAAGACTAAATAAAAAAATGGATGATCTTATGGAAATTAAAGAAACTGTTGACCAAATTAAAAAGATTCTGGACACTCATAGTACAAGACTAGAGGAAGTTGAACAACGAATCAGTGACCTGGAAGATGACAGAATGGAAAATGAAAGCATAAAATAAAGAATGGGGAAAAAAATTGAAAAAATCAAAATGGACCTCAGGGATATGATAGATAATATGAAACGTCCGAATATAAGACTCATTGGTGTCCCAGAAGGGGAAGAAAAGGGTAAAGGTCGAGGAAGAGTATTCAAAGAAATTGTTGGGGAAAACTTCCCAAATCTTCTAAACAACATAAATACACAAATCATAAATGCTCAGCGAACTCCAAATAGAATAAATCCAAATAAACCCACTCCGAGACATATACTGATCACACTATCAAACACAGAAGAGAAGGAGCAAGTTCTGAAAGCAGCAAGAGAAAAGCAATTCACCACATACAAAGGAAACAGCATAAGACTATGTAATGACTACTCAGCAGCCACCATGGAGGCGAGAAGGCAGTGGCACAATATATTTAAAATTCTGAGTGAGAAAAATTTCCAGCCAAGAGTACTTTATCCAGCAAAGCTCTCCTTCAAATTTGAGGGAGAGCTTAAATTTTTCACAGACAAAGAAATGCTGAGAGAATTTGCTAACAAGAGACCTGCCCTACTGGAGATACTAAAGGGAGCCCTATAGACAGAGAAACAAAGAAAGGACAGAGAGACTTGGAGAAAGGTTCAGTACTAAAGAGATTCGGTATGGGTACAATAAAGGATATTAATAGACAGAGGGGAAAAATATGACAAACATAAACCAAAGGATAAGATGGCGCATTCAAGAAATGCCTTCACGGTTATAACGTTGAATGTAAATGGATTAAACTCCCCAATTAAAAGATATAGATTCGCAGAATGGATCAAAAATAATGAACCATCAATATGTTGCATACAAGAGACTCATCTTAGACACAGGGACACAAAGAAACTGAAAGTGAAAGGATGGAAAAAAATATTTCATGCAAGCTACAGCCAAAAGAAAGCAGGTGTAGCAATATTAATCTCAGATAAAATAGACTTCAAATGCAGGGATGTTTTGAGAGACAAAGAAGGCCACTACGTACTAATAAAAGGGGCAATTCAGCAAGAAGAAATAACAATTGTAAATGTCTATGCACCCAACCAAGGTGCCACAAAATACATGAGAGAAACACTGGCAAAACTAAAGGAAGCAATTGATGTTTCCACAATAATTGTGGGAGACTTCAACACATCACTCTCTCCTGTAGATAGATCAACCAGACAGAAGACCAATAAGGAAATTGAAAACCTAAACAATCTGATAAATGAATTAGATTTAACAGACATCTACAGGACATTACATCCCAAATCACCAGGATACACATACTTTTCTAGTGCTCACGGAACTTTCTCCAGAATAGATCATATGCTGGGACATAAAACAAGCCTCAATAAATTTAAAAAGATTGAAATTATTCAAAGCACATTCTCTGACCACAATGGAATACAATTAGAAGTCAATAACCATCAGAGACTTAGAAAATTCACAAATACCTGGAGGTTAAACAACACACTCCTAAACAATCAGTGGGTTAAAGAAGAAATAGCAAGAGAAATTGCTAAATATATAGAGACGAATGAAAATGAGAACACAACATACCAAAACCTATGGGATGCAGCAAAAGCAGTGCTAAGGGGGAAATTTATAGCACTAAACGCATATATTAAAAAGGAAGAAAGAGCCAAAATCAAAGAACTAATGGATCAACTGAAGAAGCTAGAAAATGAACAGCAAACCAATCCTAAACCAAGTACAAGAAAAGAAATAACAAGGATTAAAGCAGAAATAAATGACATAGAGAACAAAAAAACAATAGAGAGGATAAATATCACCAAAAGTTGGTTCTTTGAGAAGATCAACAAGATTGACAAGTCCCTAGCTAGACTGACAAAATCAAAAAGAGAGAAGACCCATATAAACAAAATAATGAATGAAAAAGGTGACGTAACTGCAGATCCTGAGGAAATTAAAAAAATTATAAGAGGATACTATGAACAACTGTATGGCAACAAACTGGATAATGTAGAGGAAATGGACAATTTCCTGGAAACATATGAACAACCTAGACTGACCAGAGAAGAAATAGAAGACCTCAACCAACCCATCACAAGCAAAGAGATCCAATCAGTCATCAAAAATCTTCCCACAAATAAATGCCCAGGGCCAGATGGCTTCACAGGGGAATTCTACCAAACTTTCCAGAAAGAACTGACACCAATCTTACTCAGATTCTTTCAAAACATTGAAGAAAATGGAACACTACCTAACTCATTTTATGAAGCTAACATCAATCTAATACCAAAACCAGGCAAAGATGTTACAAAAAAGGAAAACTACCGGCCAATCTCCCTAATGAATATAGATGCAAAAATCCTCAACAAAATACTTGCAAATCGAATCCAAAGACACATTAAAAAAATCATACACCATGACCAAGTGGAGTTTATTCCAGGCATGCAAGGATGGTTCAACATAAGAAAATCAATCAATGTATTACAACACATTAACAAGTCAAAAGGGAAAAATCAATTGATCATCTCAATAGATGCTGAAAAAGCATTTGACAAAATCCAACATCCCTTTTTGATAAAAACACTTCAAAAGGTAGGAATTGAAGGAAACTTCCTCAACATGATAAAGAGCATATATGAAAAACCCACAGCCAGCATAGTACTCAATGGTGAGAGACTGAAAGCCTTCCCTCTAAGATCAGGAGCAAGACAAGGATGCCCGCTATCACCACTGTTATTCAACATTGTGCTGGAAGTGCTAGCCAGGGCAATCCGGCAAGACAAAGAAATAAAAGGCATCCAAATTGGAAAAGAAGAAGTAAAACTGTCATTGTTTGCAGATGATATGATCTTATATCTAGAAAACCCTGAGAAATCGACGATACAGCTACTAGAGCTAATAAACAAATTTAGCAAAGTAGCGGGATACAAGATTAATGCATATAAGTCAGTAATGTTTCTATATGCTAGAAATGAACAAACTGAAGAGACACTCAAGAAAAAGATACCATTTTCAATAGCAACTAAAAAAATCAAGTACCTAGGAATCAACTTAACCAAAGATGTAAAAGACCTATAGAAAGAAAACTACATAACTCTACTAAAAGAAATAGAAGGGGACCTTAAAAGATGGAAAAATATTCCATGTTCATGGATAGGAAGACTAAATGTCATTAAGATGTCAATTCTACCCAAACTCATCTACAGATTCAATGCAATCCCAATCAAAATTCCAACAACCTACTTTGCAGACTTGGAAAAGCTAGTTATCAAATTTATTTGGAAAGGGAAGATGCCTCGAATTGCTAAAGACACTAAAAAAGAAAAACGAAGTGGGAGGACTTACACTCCCTGACTTTGAAGCTTATTATAAAACCACAGTTGCCAAAACAGCATGGTACTGGCACAAAGATAGACATATAGATCAATGGAATCGAATTGAGAATTCGGAGACAGACCCTCAGATCTATGGCCGACTGATCTTTGATAAGGCCCCCAAAGTCACTGAACTGAGCCATAATGGTCTTTTCAACAAATGGGGCTGGGAGAGTTGGATATCCATATCCAAAAGAATGAAAGAGGACCCCTACCTCACCCCCTACACAAAAATTAACTCAAAATGGACCAAAGATCTCAATATAAAAGAAAGTACCATAAAACTCCTAGAAGATAATGTAGGAAAACATCTTCAAGACCTTGTATTAGGCGGCCACTTCCTAGACTTTACACCCAAAGCACAAGCAACAAAAGAAAAAAATAGATAAATGGGAACTCCTCAAGCTTAGAAGTTTCTGCACCTGAAAGGAATTTCTCAAAAAGGTAAAGAGGCAGCCAACTCAATGGGAAAAAATTTTTGGAAACCATGTATCTGACAAAAGACTGATATCTTGCATATATAAAGAAATCCTACAACTCAATGACAGTAGTACAGTCGGCCCAATTATAAAATGGGCAAAAGATATGAAAAGACAGTTGTCTGAATAGGAAATACAAATGGCCAAGAAACACATGAAAAAATGTTCAGCTTCACTAGCTGTTAGAGAGATGCAATTTAAGACCACAATGAGATACCATCTAACACCGGTTAGAATGGCTGCCATTAAACAAACAGGAAACTACAAATGCTGGAGGGGATGTGGAGAAATTGGAACTCTTATTCACTGTTGGTGGGACTGTATAATGTTTCAGCCACTCTGGAAGTCAGTCTGGCAGTTCCTTAGAAAACTAGATATAGAGTTACCATTCGATCCAGCGATTGCACTTCTCGGTATATACCCGGAAGATCGGAAAGCAGTGACACGAACAGATATCTGCACGCCAATGTTCATAGCAGCATTATTCACAATTGCCAAAAGATGGAAACAACCCAAATGTCCTTCAACAGATGAGTGGATAAATAAAATGTGGTATATACACACGATGGAATACTACGTGGCAGTAAGAAGGAACGATCTCGTGAAACATATGACAACATGGATGAACCCTGAAAACATAATGCTGAGCGAAATAAGCCAGGCACAAAAAGAGAAATATTATATGCTACCACTAATGTGAACTTTGAAAAATGTAAAACAAATGGCTTTTAATGTAGAATGTAGGGGAACTAGCAATAGAGAGCAATTAAGGAAGGGGGAACAATAATCCAAGAAGAACAGATAAGCTATTTAACGTTCTGGGGATGCCCAGGAATGACTATGGTCTGTTAATTTCTGATGGATATAGTAGGAGCAAGTTCACAGAAATGTTGCTATATTAGGTAACTTTCTTGGGGTAAAGTAGGAACATGTTGGAAGTTAAGCAGTTATCTTAGGTTAGTTGTCTTTTTCTTACTCCCCTTGTTATGGTCTCTTTGAAATGTTCTTTTATTGTATGTTTGTTTTCTTTTTAACTTTTTTTTCATACAGTTGATTTAAAAAAGAAGGGAAAGTTAAAAAAAAAAAAAATGGAAAAAAAAAAGATGTAGTGCCCCCTTGAGGAGCCTGTGGAGAATGCAGGGGTATTCGCCTACCCCACCTCCATGGTTGCTAACATGACCACAGACATATGGGACTGGTGGTTTGATGGGTTGAGCCCTCTACCACAGGTTTTACCCTTGGGAAGACGGTTGCTGCAAAGGAGAGGCTAGGCCTCCCTATGGTTGTGCCTAAGAGTCTCCTCCCGAATGCCTCTTTGTTGCTCAGATGTGGCCCTGTCTCTCTAGCTAAGCCAACTTGAAAGGTGAAATCACTGCCCTCCCCCCTACATGGGATCAGACACCCAGGGGAGTGAATCTCCCTGGGAACGTGGAATATGACTCCCGGGGAGGAATGTAGACCTGGCATCGTGGGACGGAGAACATCTTCTTGACCAAAAGGGGGATGTGAAAGGAAATGAAATAAGCTTCAGTGGCAGAGAGAATCCAAAAGGAGCCGAGAGGTCACTCTGGTGGGCACTCTTTTTTTTTTTTTTTTTTTTTTTTTTTTAATCATCATTTTATTGAGATATATTCACATACCACGCAGTCATACAAAACAAATTGTACTTTCGATTGTTTACAGTACCATTACATAGTTGTACATTCATCACCTAAATCAATCCCTGACACCTTCATTAGCACACACACAAAAATAACAAGAATAATAATTAGAATGAAAAAGAGCAATTGAAGTAAAAAAGAACACTGGGTACCTTTGTCTGTTTGTTTCCTTCCCCTACTTTTCTACACATCCATCCATAAACTAGACAAAGTGGTGTTTGGTCCTTATGGCTTTCCCAATCCCATTGTCACCCCTCATAAGCTACATTTTTATACAACTGTCTTCGAGATTCATGGGTTCTGGGTTGTAGTTTGATAGTTTCAGGTATCCACCACCAGCTACCCCAATTCTTTAGAACCTAAAAAGGGTTGTCTAAAGTGTGTATAAGAGTGCCCACCAGAGTGACCTCTCGGCTCCTTTTGGAATCTCTCTGCCACTGAAGCTTATTTCATTTCCTTTCACATCCCCCTTTTGGTCAAGAAGATGTTCTCCGTCCCACGGTGCCAGGTCTACATTCCTCCCTGGGAGTCATATTCCACGTTGCCAGGGAGATTCACTTCCCTGGGTGTCTGATCCCACGTAGGGGGGAGGGCAGTGATTTCACCTTTCAAGTTGGCTTAGCCAGAGAGAGAGGGCCACATCTGAGCAACAAAGAGGCATTCAGGAGGAGACTCTTAGGCACAAATACAGGGAGGCCTAGCCTCTCCTTTGCAGCAACCGTCTTCCCAAGGGTAAAACTTATGGTAGAGGGCTCAACCCATCAAACCATCAGTCCCCTATGTCTGTGGTCATGTTAGCAACCATGGAGGTGGGGTAGGCGAATACCCCTGCATTCTCCACAGGCTCCTCAAGGGGGCACTACATCTTTTTTTTTTTTTTTTTTTTTTTTTTAACTTTCCCTTCTTTTTTCAAATCACCTGTATGAAAAAAAAAGTTAAAAAGAAAACAAACATACAATAAAAGAGCATTTCAAAGAGACCATAGCAAGGGAGTAAGAAAAAGACAACTAACCTAAGATAACTGCTTAACTTCCAACATGTTCCTACTTTACCCCAAGAAAGTTACATAATATAGCAACATTTCAGTGAACTTGTTCCTACTACAACCATCAGAAATTAACAGACCATAGTCATTTCTGGGCATCCCCAGAACGTTAAATAGCTTATCTGTTCTTCCTGGATTATTGTTCCCCCTTCCTTAATTGCTCTCTACTGCTAGTTCCCCTACATTCTACATTATAAACCATTTGTTTTACATTTTTCAAAGTTCACATTAGTGGTAGCATATAATATTTCTCTTTTTGTGCCTGGCTTATTTCGCTCAGCATTATGTCTTCAAGGTTCATCCATGTTGTCATATGTTTCACCAGATCGTTCCTTCTTACTGCCGCGTAGTATTCCATCGTGTGTATATACCACATTTTATTTATCCACTCATCTGTTGAAGGACATTTGGGTTGTTTCCATCTCTTGGCAATTGTGAATAATGCTGCTATGAACATTGGCGTGCAGATATCTGTTCGTGTCACTGCTTTCCGATCTTCCGGGTATATACCGAGGAGTGCAATCGCTGGATCGAATGGTAGCTCTATATCTAGTTTTCTAAGGAACTGCCAGACTGACTTCCAGAGTGGCTGAACCATTATACAGTCCCACCAACAATGAATAAGAGTTCCAATTTCTCCACATCCCCTCCAGCATTTGTAGTTTCCTGTTTGTTTAATGGCAGCCATTCTAACCGGTGTTAGATGGTATCTCATTGTGGTCTTAATTTGCATCTCTCTAATAGCTAGTGAAGCTGAACATTTTTTCATGTGTTTCTTGGTCATTTGTATTTCCTCTTCAGAGAACTGTCTTTTCATATCTTTTGCCCATTTTATAATTGGGCTGTCTGTACTATTGTCATTGAGTTGTAGGATTTCTTTGTATATGCAAGATATCAGTCTTTTGTCAGATACATGGTTTCCAAAAATTTTTTCCCATTGAGTTGGCTGCCTCTTTACCTTTTTGAGAAATTCCTTTGAGGTGCAGAAACTTCTAAGCTTGAGGAGTTCCCATTTATCTATTTTCTCTTTTGTTGCTTGTGCTTTGGGTGTAAAGTCTAGGAAGTGGCCTCCTAATACAAGGTCTTGAAGATGTTTTCCTACATTATCTTCTAGGAGTTTTATGGTACTTTCTTTTATATTAAGATCTTTGGTCCATTTTGAGTTAATTTTTGTGTAGGGGGTGAGGTAGGGGTCCTCTTTCATTCTTTTGGATATGGATATCCAACTCTCCCAGCCCCATTTGTTGAAAAGACCATTATGGCTCAGTTCGGTGACTTTGGGGGCCTTATCAAAGATCAGTCGGCCATAGATCTGAGGGTCTATCTCTGAATTCTCAATTCGATTCCATTGATCTATATGTCTATCTTTGTGCCAGTACCATGCTGTCTTGGCAACTGTGGCTTTATAATAAGCTTCAAAGTCAGGGAGTGTAAGTCCTCCCACTTCGTTTTTCTTTTTTAGAGTGTCTTTAGCAATTCGAGGCATCTTCCCTTTCCAAATAAATTTGATAACTAGCTTTTCCAAGTCTGCAAAGTAGGTTGTTGGAATTTTGATTGGGATTGCATTGAATCTGTAGATGAGTTTGGGTAGAATTGACATCTTAATGACATTTAGCCTTCCTATCCATGAACATGGAATATTTTTCCATCTTTTAAGGTCCCCTTCTATTTCTTTTAGTAGAGTTATGTAGTTTTCTTTGTATAGGTCTTTTACATCTTTGGTTAAGTTGATTCCTAGGTACTTGATTTTTTTAGTTGCTATTGAAAATGGTATCTTTTTCTTGAGTGTCTCTTCAGTTTGTTCATTTCTAGCATATAGAAACATTACTGACTTATGTGCATTAATCTTGTATCCCGCTACTTTGCTAAATTTGTTTATTAGCTCTAGTAGGTGTATCGTTGATTTCTCAGGGTTTTCTAGATATAAGATCATATCATCTGCGAACAATGACAGTTTTACTTCTTCTTTTCCAATTTGGATGCCTTTTATTTCTTTGTCTTGCCGGATTGCCCTGGCTAGCACTTCCAGCACAATGTTGAATAACAGTGGTGACAGCGGGCATCCTTGTCTTGTTCCTGATCTTAGAGGGAAGGCTTTCAGTCTCTCACCATTGAGTACTATGCTGGCTGTGGGTTTTTCATATATGCTCTTTATCATGTTGAGGAAGTTTCCTTCAATTCCTACCTTTTGAAGTGTTTTTATCAAAAAGGGATGTTGGATTTTGTCAAATGCTTTTTCAGCATCTATTGAGATGATCAATTGATTTTTCCCTTTCGAGTTTTTAATGTGTTGTAATACATTGATTGTTTTTCTGATGTTGAACCATCCTTGCATGCCTGGAATGAACCCCACTTGGTCATGGTGTATGATTTTTTTAATGTGTCTTTGGATTCGATTTGCAAGTATTTTGTTGAGGATTTTTGCATCTATATTCATTAGGGAGATTGGCCGGTAGTTTTCCTTTTTTGTAGCATCTTTGCCTGGTTTTGGTATTAGATTGATGTTAGCTTCATAAAATGAGTTAGGTAGTGTTCCATTTTTTCCAATGTTTTGAAAGAGTTTGAGTAAGATTGGTGTCAGTTCTTTCTGGAAAGTTTGGTAGAATTCCCCTGTGAAGCCATCTGGCCCTGGGCATTTATTTGTGGGAAGATTTTTGATGACTGATTGGATCTCTTTGCTTGTGATGGGTTGGTTGAGGTCTTCTATTTCTTCTCTGGTCAGTCTAGGTTGTTCATATGTTTCCAGGAAATTGTCCATTTCTTCTACATTATCCAGTTTGTTGCCATACAGTTGTTCATAATATCCTCTTATAATTTTTTTAATTTCTTCAGGATCTGCAGTTATGTCACCTTTTTCATTCATTATTTTGTTTATATGGGTCTTCTCTCTTTTTGATTTTGTCAGTCTAGCTAGGGGCTTGTCAATCTTGTTGATCTTCTCAAAGAACCAACTTTTGGTGATATTTATCCTTTCTATTGTTTTTTTGTTCTCTATGTCATTTATTTCTGCTTTAATCCTTGTTATTTCTTTTCTTGTACTTGGTTTAGGATTGGTTTGCTGTTCATTTTCTAGCTTCTTCAGTTGATCCATTAGTTCTTTGATTTTGGCTCTTTCTTCCTTTTTAATATATGCGTTTAGTGCTATAAATTTCCCCCTTAGCACTGCTTTTGCTGCATCCCATAGGTTTTGGTATGTTGTGTTCTCATTTTCATTCGTCTCTATATATTTAGCAATTTCTCTTGCTATTTCTTCTTTAACCCACTGATTGTTTAGGAGTGTGTTGTTTAACCTCCAGGTATTTGTGAATTTTCTAAGTCTCTGATGGTTATTGACTTCTAATTGTATTCCATTGTGGTCAGAGAATGTGCTTTGAATAATTTCAATCTTTTTAAATTTATTGAGGCTTGTTTTATGTCCCAGCATATGATCTATTCTGGAGAAAGTTCCGTGAGCACTAGAAAAGTATGTGTATCCTGGTGATTTGGGATGTAATGTCCTGTAGATGTCTGTTAAATCTAATTCATTTATCAGATTGTTTAGGTTTTCAATTTCCTTATTGGTCTTCTGTCTGGTTGATCTATCTATAGGAGAGAGTGATGTGTTGAAGTCTCCCACAATTATTGTGGAAACATCAATTGCTTCCTTTAGTTTTGCCAATGTTTCTCTCATGTATTTTGTGGCACCTTGATTGGGTGCATAGACATTTACGATTGTTATTTCTTCTTGCTGAATTGCCCCTTTTATTAGTATGTAGTGGCCTTCTTTGTCTCTCAAAACATCCCTGCATTTGAAGTCTATTTTATCTGAGATTAATATTGCTACACCTGCTTTCTTTTGGCTGTAGCTTGCATGAAATATTTTTTTCCATCCTTTCACTTTCAATTTCTTTGTGTCCCTGTGTCTAAGATGAGTCTCTTGTATGCAACATATTGATGGTTCATTTTTTTTGATCCATTCTGCGAATCTATATCTTTTAATTGGGGAGTTTAATCCATTTACATTCAACGTTAAAACCGTGAAGGCATTTCTTGAATCGGCCATCTTATCCTTTGGATTATGTTTGCCATATTTTTCCCTCTCTCTATTAATATCCTTTATTGTACCCATACCGAATCTCTTTAGTACTGAACCTTTCTCCAAGTCTCTCTGTCCTGTCTTTGTTTCTCTGTCTGTAGGGCTCCCTTTAGTATCTCCAGTAGGGCAGGTCTCTTGTTAGCAAATTCTCTCAGCATTTCTTTGTCTGTGAAAAATTTAAGCTCTCCCTCAAATTTGAAGGAGAGCTTTGCTGGATAAAGTATTCTTGGCTGGAAATTCCTCTCTCTCAGAATTTTAAATATATCGTGCCATTGCCTTCTCGCCTCCATGGTGGCTGCTGAGTAGTCACTACTTAGTCTTATGCTGTTTCCTTTGTATGTGGTGAATTGCTTTTCTCTTGCTGCTTTCAGAACTTGCTCCTTCTCTTCTATGTTTGACAGTGTGATCAGTATATGTCTCGGAGTGGGTTTTTTTGGATTTATTCTATTTGGAGTTCGCTGAGCATTTATGATTTGTGTATTTATGTTGTTTAGAAGATTTGGGAAGTTTTCCCCAACAATTTCTTTGAATACTCTTCCTAGACCTTTACCCTTTTCTTCCCCTTCTGGGACACCAATGAGTCTTATATTCGGACGTTTCATATTATCTATCATATCCCTGAGGTCCATTTCGAGTTTTTCAATTTTTTTACCCATTCTTTCTTTTATGCTTTCATTTTCCATTCTGTCATCTTCCAGGTCACTGATTCGTTGTTCAACTTCCTCTAGTCTTGTACTATGAGTGTCCAGAATCTTTTTAATTTGGTCAACAGTTTCTTTAATTTCCATAAGATCATCCATTTTTTTATTTAGTCTTGCAATGTCTTCTTTATGCTCTTCTAGGGTCTTCTTGATTTCCTTCATATCCCGTACTAGGGTCTCATTGTTCATCTTTAGTTCTTTGAGTAGCTGCTCTAGGTGTGTCTCTTCTGGTCTTTTGATTTGGGTGCTTGGGCTTGGGTTATCCATATCGTCTGGTTTTTTCATATGCTTTATAATTTTCTGTTGTTTTTGGCCTCGTGGCATTTGCTGTCCTTGATAGGGTTCTTTTAGGGTTTGTAGACCAGTTGAAGTCCTTATCTCTAATTTATCAGATCTACAGCTTCGTGGAGTACACTTTCTCTAACTAACCAGCAGGTGGCGTCCACGAGCCACCTGTTCTCCACAAGCCAGATCTCCCCTGCTTAGCCTTTTTGGTGAGTGGGGGAGTGAGTCTTGTGGGGCCCAATTGGTGTCCCAAGCTTGCGTGTGTAGTTGGTGTTGCCTGCCCTGTATGTGGGGCGTGTTTCTGGGCAGTCGGGGAGGGGGGGTGGCCCTAACAATCAAATCTCCCTGATGATCCTAGAGTTTTAAAGCTACTGCAATAGTCTAATCCTTCAGTTCAGTCCTGCCACAGTTTGTCTCTGCCACTGACCCACAAGTCTTTGGTATTGGCGTATGGCTCCTGAGACTTGCAAGTGGGCCCCTCTTCCAGGCTGTGCACCCCGGGTCCTCTGTTGAGGGATGACTGTGCTATGTCACAGGTGAGTGCCGTCCCCCCAGGGCAGTTCTGGGCTGCTGGGCTGTGTTGGGAGGCTCCCAGTCTGCTCAAATGATGGGTGAATGGGGCTCTGTTAATTCACACTGCTCCCCCTTCCCAGCTCTGGGACATTCAGCTGAGGTTGCAGGGAAGGCTAATGTCCACGCCCAGTTTTGTGGTGTGTGCCTGTTATTTGAAGCACTTCCGTCACACTGGGTTGTCTGGGGCAGCTCTGGGCTATGGGGCTGGCGATGGGCAGGAGTGTTTCCTGTCCACCAGGATGGTGGCTGTGAGCGGACACCCCCCTTTTCTTGGGAAGTTGTGTTGTTTAGTGAATTTTCTCAGCCACTGGATTATTGCCTTTTGTCTCAGAGCTCTCTTAGTTCTGCTCTTGACTTGACGTGCCCAAATTTCAATTCTTTGAAGCTTTCTGTATTGAGCTTCTTAGAGTAATTGTTTTAGAAAAAGCAAAAAGGATTTAAAAAAAAAAAAAAAAAAAAAAACGGCCCTCCTCAGAGATCTAATGGGTTATTGAAATGCTAATAGACAAAGCAACCAGGGCCATTAAGGAAAGGTGCCCTGGGCAGAGAGATCAGCCTTGCTTCGGGATTTGCATATGCGCCTCAAGGCCTGATCTCCGCCCTTCCCCTTTCTGTGTTCACCAGAACTCCAAAAATCCTCTGCTTTTACTTTGGAGCTTCTCGTGTTGTTTTCCTTCTATGCCCGTCTCCTCTCTGCTGGGCTGGCTGCTCTCAGAGTCTCTGGTGTCTGGCCTCAGTCTATCTATGGTTGGAGTTTGAATCAGTAGAATGAGTTTCCGATGAGAGCAGCCACTGCAATTCTCCCTTCTCCTTCCTGGAGCTGACAGCCCCTCCTCCCCCGGGACTGAGCCTGGCAGGGAGGGGCGCGGGTTCCCTGGCCGCAAAAACTTACAGATTTCGCTGATCTCAGCAGTTCCACGTTTTCATGAGTGTTGTATGAAGTATGCCCAAAGACAGATTGCTCTGTGGTGTCCAGTCCACGCAGTTCCTGGCTTTTTACCTACTTTCCTGGAGGAGTAACTAAAACATACAGCTCACCAGTCTGCCATCTTGCCCCGCCTCCTGGTGGGCACTCTTACGCACACTTTAGACAACTCTTTTTAGGTTCTAAAGAATTGGGGTAGCTGGTGGTGGATACCTGAAACTATCAAACTACAACCCAGAACCCATGAATCTCGAAGACAGTTGTATAAAAATGTAGCTTATGAGGGGTGACAAGGGGATTGGGGAAGCCATAAGGACCACACTCCACTTTGTCTAGGTTATGGATGGATGAGTAGAAAAATAGGTGAAGGAAACAAACAGACAAAGGTACCCAGTGTTCTTGTTTACTTCAACTGCTCTTTTTCACTCTAATTATTATTCTTGTTATTCTTGTGTGTGTGCTAATGAAGGTGTCAGGGATTGATCTGAGTGATGAATGTACAACTATGTAATGGTACTGTGAACAATCGAAAGTACGATTTGTTTTGTATGACTGCGTGGTATATGAATATATCTCAATAAAATGAAGATTAAAAAAAAAGTTAAATAACCTAGGAACTATAAAAAAAAATATTAAAGATTTGGTGATCATTTCACATGAGAATTCCATTGTTTTTCAGGCAAAACTTTCAGAAATTGCAGAGCCTAGAAGAGTAGATGTAGTTTAAGAAATAACTTACAGAGCATTAGAGTAAAGAATGTGTTAAAGTGTAGATTTAGATTCCATTGTCGAGTTTTATGAGTTATAACTTTATTTTCCAAAAATATTCAAAGCAGAAATTATAGCGTAAATAACATAATGGGAAGTGCTCATACTAATACTGCATCAAATTACTTAATATTAGTTTCAAAAGTAGTATTACATCAATAATTGAATTGTTGGAGCAGTTAGAGAATTTATAGTACTTATAACTGCCTGCTTTCATAAATGCCTGCTTTGAAGTAACTTTGGGTTTTTTAGAAGTGTTTTGGAATGTTTAGTACTTAAAATTACTTCAAGTATTTATGGAATGATTCTGCATACATCGGCAGATTGTAAGATAATGAGTGAGGTTTTCTAGTTCAGAATCAACCCTTGCAAAATTTTCAAAATCAAAGGGGAGTTATGTGGTATAAATCATAGTAAGTGCACATTGGTTTGGTGATAGATTGCCATGAAGGCTCATCTCAAAATAGAAGGATATGATTGATAAGGTAGAGTTAAATATGCTTGTAAATTTTAATAGTGTTGTGATATATTCTAATTTCAGGAGGCACACAAATTTGCAAAATAAATTCACTGTGTATCAGTGTTCCATGTTATTTCCGAATTTTCTTTAAAGAATGAAATATTACATTTCATTTATATATTAATATGCTAGAATATGAGTTTAATTCATTGATAAAAGATTTTCGAACATCTTTTCAAGAAATTAGTTGGAGTTTGGATTATCATATTGATATACTGTATACATCAATTCTTTTGACATGTGGGTTGGTAGGTGAATTTCTCTTAGTCTCATTTCTTTGCTTAGGATTTCTAATAAAGGATAGGATTTGAAGATGTGGGTGGGCACTTTGTACAGGGTTACACAAATGTGCCACCTTTTTTAACCCTTCAGGTGTAGATGTTGGGATGATAAAAGCTGAAAAGAGACAGTATATACATGTGCCTTTATATTTAAAAAAAATCTTTGAATGTATGAATGAATAGATGCCTGTTTCCATCTCCGTATCTGGGTAAGAATCCCTGATCTAGATTATTAGTGAAATCTGTCTTATATTCCTTTGGAACAAGCCCCTTGGGTTGTTTTTTTTTTGTTTTTTGTTTTTTTTTTGAGAATGTGGAAGAAAGGGTATTTACTCTGTGATACTTGACCTGAGTACTTCTTGGTCCTTGCAGCACATATAGGAGAAGAAACAAGAATTTCTTGCTGGGTGTATGATTAATGGGAGTAATTCAGGGGTTTCCATTTCCTCTTTTTCTTTTCATGGGCACTAGAATGAAAGGACAGTGATAGATTTGTCTCACACCTTTATCCTGAATGGAACAAAATGCCTCTATGTTCAGATCTCGGTTCAGCCTTTTCATTCTGTAATGTAATGTAAGGAGGAGCAGACCTCATATGACTATAGCTAGCTAGTTCCTCTTTTAGTTTTCCAGGAAGCAGCATTTTCCATTATAACCCTGACTACTAAATTCTCAACATTCTATGTGTATTGCCACTTAAGACCTTTAGAAGAATCATGTGATGTGGAATTCAGATGTAATAATTGGTATTCAGGAAATCTGAATTCATTTCACTGTTATGCCATTTATTCAGTTGGTGGCTGTTGATATTTTGGTTAACCTGTGTCACATGCCCCCATGCACAGTAATAGTAACTGATTCAGGCATGCAGTTAGGCCTGATGATGTTATGATTCTGTTATGTTTCAAGTTTCAGCTGGCCACAGGCAAGCCCACAATCTTTGACATTTATTCCTAGTAGGTGTGGGCCCTAATTATTAATTTGTGAAACTCTTTGAAATAAGCACTATAAAGTATTTTATACACTATGAGCCGTAATTCTATAGTAAATAGTTTTTGAGATTTCTAATAATACTGAAAATTCATAGAGGACTTAGATTTTCATACATTTTTATGTTACAGAATGCTAAGTTTTAAAAACTAAGTATGTTCCAGAATTATATTTTATTAGCTATTTTACCATGGGCAGTTTACTTTAACTTCCTGTTCCTCAGTTTCTTCATATATAAAATAAGGATAATAGTAGTACCTACCTTATAGATTTGCTGTTAATAATAAAGAAAATAACATGTGAAATGTACCAGTATAACCATTATAATCAGTATAACATGTATCTGGCACATAATAAGCACTCAGAAAATGTGTTTATTATAATTGTTAGTAGTATGAATAAGGAAACTCAATAGTGTAGCAACATAGGGCATATAAAGGAACCAGAAAAATGTTTAAATATGATAAAACATAAGTTACATTTCACAATGTATCTGATGAGCACACTTTGTTTCGAGGCACAGTAAATTATTTGAACTGGGAGTTTTGTGGAGCATTCACCAAATGGTAAGAAATACTGATGGTTCTAGAATAGGCTTCATTTGATTTAATGAGATTAAATATCTAGCCTAAAAAATAGTTACTTATGCTGTTTTTAAAGAATATTTTAGTTTTAAAAATCACAATAATAAAACAAGCTCCTCTTCAGTTACACCTCTCCAAGATAGCCAATGTTAAGTTTGGGATGTACACTCCCATAACTTTTTGGTTGATTATATACGTATTTTTATAAATATATAATTACATATTTTGAGAGTTTGTGTTTTACAGAATTGGGATCATACTATTCATATTATTATACACATTATACATATTATTCTGCCACTTAAATTTTTACTTAAAAATGCCTCATGGACATCCTTCCATATTAAAACCCACCCACTCAACTTGTTCTCTAATACCTGCCTAAGAGTCCATTATTCTACTATTCCTCTGTAGAGGATTGTTAGTTTAAATAGTTTTTGAGTTCTTGGGTTTTCTAGTTATAAAAATCTTTTGCCTGCAAACAAACAAGCAAACAAAATCACCACCAACAACAAAGCAACTGGCATGTTATGTTTTTAACGGCTGCTACATTACTGTATTACTATTTCCCAAGAATTTGCTAATAATGTAATAAATATCTGTGAATATATGAATCAAAATATAGGACTTGGACAATAATCCACAGACAGCCACATTACCCACCCCTCCATTTTGTCCACCTGCCTCACCTCACCTGAGGCAACCATCATTTTAAATTCCATAGTCATCATTTCCTTGTTTTCTTTTTATGTAGTCTTATTGCATCCATATGTATTTGTAAAAGTATGTATGTTTATTTTAGTTTTTAAAATACATTAAAATACATTTTTTTTCACTTAGTATTATATTCTTGCAGTTTGCTTACACTCATTCAACACGTTGTGTTGATGAACTATAAAATTATAGAATTATTCTAATGCTGTGTCTTGGTTCAGTTATTGGTCTCTTTTTTTTTTTTTTTCCTTTCATCTTCTTTTGGAGTCAGATCCCTAGGATTTGAATCTCATCTGTGCTACTTATTTGTTAACTTATGGCTGGATTTTATTTATTAACTCAGTTTGGTAATAGCTTTTGTTTTTTGATAGGCAAATTTAGCCCATTCACCTTTATTACTTTAAATGATCTATTTAGTTTTGTTCCTTTTATTGTTTTTACCGCCAGCACCATCACTGTGTGTGTGAGTTCTTTAACCACTCTATATTGTAGATTCCTCATCTGTAGAATGGGATTGACAGTAGTACCTATCTCATATGGTTCTCAGGAGGATTAAATGAATTACTACAAGTAAAGTTACCAGAACAGTTCCTGGCTTATAAGAAGCACTACATGTTATATGTTATTATTTGTATTTCCTATTAATGATACTCTGAAGTTTCTTCTTTATTTCCTATTTTCTTACATATGCTGAATTTTTTTAGTCATTCTCCCATTTCCTCCATTAAGTTGAACGTTCTGGTAGGTATCTCTGTTTTTCTTTAGTAATGTGCCTTTTTTTTTAGCACTTATAAATACACTTATATATATAATGATAGAGCGATGTATTAAAAGTAAATAGTTGCTATGTGCCTTTTTCACTAAAATATGTGACCTATTCAAGCTCCCTCCTTCCCCACTGAAATTTTCCAAAGTGGTTGTGCCAATTTTCACTGTCTCTAACAGTATATGAGAAGTTCAGGTGCTCCATTTTATTACCACTCCTTGTTATTCTCAGTCTTTTTCATTTTAGCCATTCCAATGCACGTGTAATGAAGTTTCATTGTATTTTAATTTGCAGTTGACTGATTACCAATAATTTTTGGGCACCTTTTCATTTATTTATTTATTTACCTTTGGAGGTATTCAAGTCTCCCTTATTTTTATTATTTTTTTTGTCTTTTTTCTTATTGATTTGTAATAATTATTTACGTAATCTGTATATAAGCCCTTTTGTTGGTTATATATCTTCTCCTACTTCCTTAATAGTGTTTTTTAATGAACAGAAGTTCATAGTCTTAATTTAGTCAAATGAGTAGTCTTTGGAGTTAATTTTTTTGTGTGTGTCCTGTTTAAGGAATCTTTCTTTTACTGAAATCATGAAGATGTTCTGCTTTATCATTTTCTCAATGTCTCATGAAACAAATTTTGGATTTTTTTCATTTTTTTTTCAATTCCTGGAAGAGTATTTGTAAGATTGGTGCTATTTCTTCTTTAAATGTTTCATGGTATTCTCTGGTGAAGACTTTTTGAGATTGTATTTTTTTTTGGAAGGGTTAATTAGGTATTCAATTTTTAAAAAAGTTAGAGGGCCATTCAGACTTTGTAATTCTTCTTGGGTTAGTTTTGGAAAGTTGCATTTTTCTATGAATGTGCCTGTTTTGGTTTGCTAAAGCTGCCAAAATGCAGTATATCAGAGATGGGTTGACTTTTACAATGGGTATTAGCATAAAAATTATAGTTCTTATAATTTTTAATTAATAATTAATAATTAATTAATAATTGTCCAATTCAAGGCATTGACAAGATGATGCCGGGACTCTGAAAACAGACTGCTGGCATCTGGGACACCTGTGCCACATGCCGGCATCAGCTGGTCCTTTTCTCCTGGGTTTCATTTGTTTCGGCTTCTGGTTCCAGTAGCTTTCTCTGTGTGTCCTGCATGTCCTCTCTTAGCTTCTCGGGGGCTTTTCTCTTTGAGCTCTCTGGGCTTTTTCTGTTTTTTATCCTCATAAAGGACTCCAGTAAAAGGATTAAGACCCACTTTGAATGGCTAGGTCACATCTCAGTTGAAATAACCTAACCAAAAGATCTGCACCCACAGGAATGGATTAAAAGAATGGCCTTCTCTGGGGTACATAACAGTACCCCACAGTGCCCATTTCTTCTAAATTTTTTTTTGTCAAGTTTCTTGTAATATGTTCTTGTAAGCGTATTAATGTTTATGGGATCCTGATGTGTGTTACTTTTTCTTCCCCTATTTTTTTCTTGATTAATTCCTCCAAAATCAAATCTTTAAATTTGAAGTCTACATACTTTTTATTCTGGAAACTCTTTTTGTATATGCTGTAATGTAAACTGTTACCATTGCATTTTAATTATAGTTCTTGTCTGTTTCTTTCATAATTTTGCCTGACCAGAAGTCATCTAATCTAGCTTAGTCTGTCAGTTTGACTTCTTCAAGTCATACACATTGCTTCCCTAAAAGAGTTGTGTTCTTTTACAAATTACTGTTGTTAGCCAGTGAGATATAGGATATCTTATATCCTATAAGATAAGAGTGATCAGACTTTGGTAGATTTTCAGCCAGTGGGATGTTGACAGGCAGTGGAAAATAAGATGGGACTTGTTTTTCTCTAGACCAGTGATAAACAGTTTGAAAAGTGGGAAGTTATCTTTTTGAGGAGTGTGGAGGGAGACTTTTCCCTCTCAGGTGAGGGACTGCCTGTAGCCTTGCAAATCACTTCCAGGGCTGCTATATCGTGAACACAGCTGCCACAGAGGGAAATCATCTTTTCCTGAAGCTTGGTTCTCAGTCCTTCCTTGCTTTCTCCTGTGGATAGGAATTTTGTTTGTTTCTGGTTTTTGGCTATTATGAATACAACTGCCATGAATATTCTTACACATGTCTTTTTGTGGACATATATTTTCCTTTCATGTGGGTAAACTACCCCCAGCAATATGTGAGCAAAGTTACTCTACATCCTTTCCAATACTTGGTATTATCAGATTTTTAAAAGAAATTTGCCTTTCTGGTAGGTCTAGTTAGTTTTGTCTTTTATGGAAGCACTTAAAGTTACTGATATTTTAATCTTAAATATTTGTTAATTTATATTTTTGTCTTTTCCCCCTATAGTATAAGCCTTTATGATTGCTATTTGCTTATTGTTTTCTAAACATTTCTTGTTGTATAGTAGGTGCTCAAAAATGTTTATTTTGAATGAATGAAATGGATGATCAAATGAATGAAGTAGATGAATGAATAAACAAATCAATGCATGAATATTTGCCTTCTTTCTGATAGCTCTGGGATTTGGATATGTCATAGATATCTAGGATGTTCTCCAAGGCCCAGTACTTAGTGATGGTTACTTTAGTGTTTAAGGCACTCCAGCAGGAAGATGGTAGGAAAACATTTTACAACTGTACAATCAGTTTGCCAAATTTACAGAATTCCCCAGTGAGATGCATTTTAAAATCTGAGAGCAAACTAATATTAACTGCTAGGATAGTTTTAGAAATTAGGAAAAGAATTTCATTTGTAGAGATTCTGTGTTGAAGACTTTAGTTCCTTTCTTATAATCATAGGATTACTGCTTACTTTAAATGAAAAGAATTATTTTTATAATAAAAAAATATTATCTTATACTTATGCCTAATCCTTATAGTTAAACTGAGTCTTCATGTTTTGGTATTGATTATTTGGTTTATGAGCTATCCAGGACTTCTTATTTCTTTTCATCTGTTTCCTTTGACCCATTTTTCTATTCGAAATAACTTCCACCAAACAATTGGCAGGAACTTTAGCAAAGAAAAGGAGAAGAAGGGAGAGAAGAGAAGAGAGAAGAGGAACAAAGTGAAGGAGAAGGAATTTGGATAGTCACCTATTCTGTCTATGGATTTTTTCCCGGAAGCACAAGTAATCAATAATTCAAAAATGGTTTCTATAAAAACATAAGACTTAAAATAGTTACTATAATAATTTCCGATGTTCAGTTATTTTAATGATGTATTTATATATGAGCAAGCATAATAAAAATAATCAGGTATTTTATAAACAATGTATTTAATGCATTTACAAAATTTTTACTTTCTGGTTCTCAAAAACCACTCATTGTTATATGGATTAATTTCTGTTATTGCTCATACTTTGCACATGTTGTATATTGACAGTTTAGTTCTATATTTCATGAAGTTTCACTCTACAAAATGTGATTACTCTGTAATGAAATTAAATGCTATTGATGGTTTGAGGATTCAAACCTACTGAAAAAAGCGTAAGGACCCTTGGATTGATTTTTATTTTCTACTTAATGCTTAGTAAATGTTTTTGAAAAGTACTATCGGTTAAAACAAGATTTAGATGCAGGCTTTTTAGTATAGTCTTTGATTATGTGAACATTGGGCAAACTTCATTGCTATGAATAGTAATGCTCATGATGATGCTGTACCCAGTTTTTTTCTTTTTATGCAATTTTATTGAGGTATAATCACATAACATACAGTCATTCAAAGTGTACAATCAGTTGTTCACAGTTTCGTCATATAGTTGTTTTCATCACTACAATCAAACTTTGAACATTTTCATTACTTCCAAAAATGAAAATTAAAATTGAAAAGAATATCCAAAACATCCCTTTCCCCTCCTCCCCACATTGTTCATTTACTTTTTTTACTACAGTTTAATTGAGATATGTTCACACACCCTACAGTCATCCTCAGTGTACAATCAGTTATGCACAGCACCATCATATGGTTTTACGTTCATCACCAGAATCAATTTTTGAACCTTTCCCTTACTCCAAATTAAAAATAAAAGCTAAATTTGCATTAGAAAAATAAAGCACATAGAAAGGAAAAATTAAAATTAAAAAACACGTTGAAGGATTGTATGTTATGTGACTATATCTCAATAAAATTGCGTTAAAAATTAACACACATAGAAAGGAAAAAAAATTAAAATAAAAGCAAAAAAGAACACCAAAGTCTTTCCATCCCCTGCATCCCACCCTATTCTTCATCCAATTTTTGTCCCCATTTTTCTACTCATCTGTCCATCTACTGGATAAAGGGAGGCACCACAGTGTTTTAAATAACAATTTCTCTTTTTCCTTTTATTGTTATCACATTGGAAGCAGATGTGTAAGTATTAAATATTTTTGACTTTTATTTTTTCAATATTTTTAGTTACATCAGTTTAATGGTTCCACATTATTTTCTTTTTTCCCTCTAGAAAGTCAAATAAAGAAAACCATTTTACCTTTTCATAACTACAGCAACATGAATGAAGATAATATAAAGAAGGAAATAGTTTTGCAATACCCTTCAAAAAATGTATCATTGGAAGATGAAAGACGTCTATTACATTCCAGGAAAAAACGTTTTTTATCGTTTCCAAGATATGTGGAAGTTATGGTTACAGCTGATGCTAAAATGGTTCACCATCATGGACAGAATTTGCAGCACTACATACTAACACTAATGTCAATTGTAAGTAAACTTAACGTGGCTTTTATATTTCCTAAAATGTTTGACTTCAATAATTTTTTTTCACATTTAATTTTAAAAATGTATTTTCAAACACTGGATGTAATAAAATTATATCCAGGCTTAAGCCAAAAATAATATTTCATTGAAATTTAGTTTGGGTAAATGTATAGCATCTCATTCTGTTGCTTGGAAAACTTTCTAAAACACTTAATCTCTGAAACCTCTTGTAGAGAGTGTTTGAATTCTTTTTTTACTTCATCACATGAATGGTTTCTGCCCCCTAGTGACAGGGAAGAGTCTAGTTACATTGATCTTTGGCCTTTTGCATCTGAATTTTAAAACTTTACCCTATTTCTGAGGCAGGGTACTATTTTTACCACTGCTGTATTTTCCAAATCAGAGACTGGGAGACGTGATCTTTTACGTTAGAAATGTATTTATGAGAATAAAGGGATAGTATATCGCTAATTGCACTGCCTTGGCAAACTTAGGATGTCAGTTCACAGTAGCTGTGAGTCCTTGATCTGATGTTAGCATGTCTCTAAAACAGTGATGGTGCTGTATCCACGGAAAAGAATTCAGCGCTGGTGAGAGCACTGGTTCCGTGTGAGTGGCACACAGAGCTTTTCCCAGGCCTTCACGTGTGTTGTTACTGTACGTCCTACATACTGCCCAGGGCAGTCCCACCTTTAGGCCTGATGTTTTCGAGTAATTACCAAAAGCATTCCTTATCACACTCAGAAGTATCCCGGTTTAGTTGACAGATTATGTGATCATTTATTTATACAGATTCAGGGATTTGCCAAATATCTCATGTTGGAAATACCACTATTCACATATAGGAACTTCAGTCCCATTTGGTTGAAAAGACTTGGCCAGGACACATTAATAAGCCTTAGTAAATTTCCCTTAGCTAGACATCCCCAGTTAAGTTCTTTGTAACTCAGAAATCCTGTAAAACCCTGTCATCTTATTTATATATTGCATTTTACTTTAAATTCTTATAAAAGACTACATGGTTTGTGTTTTCTGAACATAGTCTCTGGCACATAGTCAGCATTCATTAAATACTTATTGAGAGAATGAATGAATGAATGGTTAAGTAAAAGCAATACTTTTTTTTGAATGCATGATATTGTGATAGATAAAAAACAGAGACGATCCAAAAAGATTGTCTAAAATTTGTATATTACAGGCACTCATTTTATTTACTTGAATTGAATCTTTTAAATGACAAGAAACCTCTGTATAGAAATTCGTCCTGATGACTTTTTTTTTCCTTAATTTCTCCTGAATCTGGAGGAGGAATGACTGGCATTTATCTAGGTGTGGATGTGACATGCTCATTTTGAAGGGATTCTAATGAGAACAGTGAAGGTGGAGGACGTTAGCTGGGATTCTAGGAAATTATATCATTTAATATGGAACACTATTGGATAAACTTTGCAGTTAAAAATGGCTAAAGGAGATGATATTCATTAAAGAAATTGTGGGGGGAGAAATTGAAGGAAAATATTAGATTTTTTAAATGCAACAGGTTTTTGAAGAATGGTAAATGACAGATAACTCTGATCTCAAATCTTTAAAAGGGAAATATTGACTAGAAGGAGTTAAAGAAGACAAAAGTAATTTTCAGGGTATTTGGAATAGTTGCACATATTTTGGCAACATCTTTACACTCAAAAAGTTTTATTATGTTATTTTAAATGAAAACAGCTTTCATTGCCATTTAGAGGACATTGTGGCATACCTTGAGATAACTGAAGTCCATGGAAGTTTAAAGCCAAAGTTAGTGATTAGCATTTCATGAGGACAAAGCAGACATTTTGACTTCATGGAAAGCAAATCTGCTTCTGAGACTGCTTGAAATAACAGACTAATACATAATACATGTTTCCTAGATTTTTAGTCCCACTAGGAGAGCAGATATTTAGTTGAAGAGACATTTGAGATATAGTCAGCTTTGCATTAATTAAGCATTGAGAGAGATACTGCAGCAGAGTGGAGGAGGAGGAGAACATCCCAAATATAGACGGGACAGGAGGAAAAATTTAGAAGAGAAAATTCTCTCCTTTTAGGTAGTTTAGGTCTTTGTATATGCTTTTTCCCCCTTAGAGGTCAAACTTCAGATGACTTCTAAATAACTTGTGTTTAGTGTTTTCTTCGTTTTGTTCTCCCTTATTGAAAGAATGTCAGATGAGAATAGAGGTAGGCCAGCAGATTTTATGGTTATGTATATTGTTATTGATGAATAAAAATGATCATTGCTATCTCCATGCATATAAACAAGGTTAAAGATGAGACTTAGAGGTAGAGTGACAAATTCTCCTGTCTTGCCTGGGACTTTCCCTGTTTTAGTATTAAAAGTCCCGTATCTCTAGAAACCCCTCCGTTCTGGGCAGTCGGTCACTCTACTTAGAGATAATTAAATATAGTCCAACTTGTTTTATCTCCACTTGTGAAGTCCATTTCCAAAATTGCTCTAAGAGGTAAGAGGCCTGCTGTCTCCACGTAAGTGTCCCCAGATGTTTCCAGTTGATGGGGAATGGAAAGAGTCATTCAGGTTTTGTACCTTTTTTCCTAATTTTTTTTAGTAGGCCTTAATTATAGGCATAAAATTCAAGCACAAACTCTCAAAAATGATAATGTTCTTGGTAATAGTAATTTAGGAAAAAGTCAAGATGTGACAGACTTGGAATATGGTTGTGAACTGTTTAAAGCAAAGTTCAAAGTGATGAAAAAATGTTTTCACGTGCTGAACTCGGATATAGGGGAGAAAATAGCGGAATACTTTCAGCATTGAGCAAGTGGATTATATAAACAATTTGGAGAGATTATCTACCATTACTCCTCCTGAACAAAGTAAACAATTATGTTGTCTTCTTGAACTGTTTTACTTTCAAAAATTTAACAAAATGTGAGTGCAGTAATATAGAAATAATGTGTGTGATATAATTCAACTTTTGAAATGCTGTAATTACAGCATTTTCAAATTATTTTGTAAAAAATAGCTTAGTGAACTCTATTATTCAAAAAGTTTCTGGAATTAATCTTAGAATCAGTGGGTGAGAACCACAACTGTAATATATAGCTTATCTAATGCAATAAGTGTTTATGTCAAATGAGCAGAGATGTTCAATTTTCTGCTATTCAGTAGCTTTTCATTCTTACAGAATTTGAAAAGTATCAGGTTAAAATGGCATTTACATATGCATTATTAAATTATAAATATATATAAAGTAGAGCATGTTTGTTTTTCTATGCAATGAGTTATTGTAATTAACCTTAGAAATATTTACTGTATGTCACAGGTTTCCATTGGTTTTAGAAAGGTTTGACTTTATAATATTCACCTTGTTACAGATTTAATAATGTAAATTTAAGGAGCATCGTGTGATCCTCAGTAACCAGTCCTATTTATTAAAACATAATTACATAATAACATTGTATATCAACTTAAAAACCCTTGCTTGGATTATATTAACTTCATATCATTGCTACCAGTTCTTTAAGATGCTTATTCTGATTTTAATAAGCACCTGTTGTTATTCAGGAAGGGGAATAAATTTCCAACCACACTAAAATAAAAATTAATGATGGAGATAGGGTCAAGTCAGGAAATAGAAGCTATAACAGTTATATGAACAGGGAAATTTTAATATGAAAAATTGTTAGTGTAGAGTGGTTAACTACTAAACTGAGTCAAAAGAGGATTCTAAGGTTTACAGAAGTAGCAGTTGTAGGAAGCAGCTGTGAGAGGACTGAGTGAGGGCTGAGGGAGAACTAAAAAGGAAGGAACTTAGAAAGTTACAGGAGCCATTTCCCCAGGCTGAGATTCAGACTTCTGGAAAAAGGTGTGACTGACAAAAATACCTAGTTCACTGGTAGGAAATCAGCTTGCTGGAGGGTACAGGCTGCAGCTGAACCACGGGAGCAGCCTGATACTGAGTAGAGGAAAAGCTTGCTGAGGGATGTGAGCTGCAGCTAAACCATGAGGGCAGCTAGGTGAGCATACCTCCAACCTCAAACCTCACCCACCTCCAACACACTCAGCAGTCTGTTGGCTGTCACACGGGAAGAAGGAAGGGAAGTTCCTCCTATTATACTCCTGCAGAATCATTCTAGCATCCTTTAATGTCAAAGGTCAAAGGTCAGTTGGAAAGGAGAAATGTCTATAGGGTCTAGCTCTGTTATCACAAAGTAGTATGAAAATGAGTAGATTTTAGACTAAAAGGCAGTAAATTAACTGCCACAGCCAATCTGAGGTTATGAGTCATTAGGGCTTCCTAAAAAGATGAGGCTACTCTGTGAGAAAGTTAGCAAGTGAAATGAAAATACAACGTAAGCCTTTTTTTTTTTTTTTTTTGTTGCCCTGCATTTCTTGAGCTTATGTGTTTCACCACTGACTGTAATTTTTTTTTTTTTAATTAAATTCAGTTTTATTGAAATACATTCACACACCATACAATCATCCATGGTATACAATCCACTGTCCACATTATGATAACATAGTTATGCGTTCATCACCACAATCTATCTCTGAACATTTTCCTTACATCAGAAAGAACCAGAACAAGAATAAAAAATAAAAGTGAAAAAAGAACACCCCAATCATCCCCCCATCCCACCCCATTTGTCCTTTAGTGTTTATCCCCATTCCTCCACTCATCCATACACTAGATAAAGGGGGTGTGATCCACAAGGTCTTCACAATCACACTGTCACCCCCTGTAATCTACATTATTATATAATTGTCTTTAGGAGTCCAGACTGCTGGGTTGGAGTTTGGTAGTTTCAGGTATTTACTTCTAGCTATTCCAATACATTAAAGCCTAAGAGGTATTATCTATATAGTGCATAAGAATGTCCACCAGAGTGACCTCTCAACTCCATTTGGAATCTCTCAGCCACTGAAACTATTTCGTCTCATTTTGCACCCCCTTTTGGTCAAGAAGATACTCTCAGTCCCACGATGCTGGGTCCACATTCATCCCTGGGAGTCATATTCTGCATTGCCAGGGAGATTTACAACCCTGGGAGTCGGGTCCCACGTAGGGGGGAGGGCAGCGAGTTCACCTGTCGAGATGGCTCAGTTAGAGAGAGAGAGGGCCACATCTGAGCAACAAAGAGGTACTCAGGGGGAGACTCTTAGGCACCATTACATGCAAGTTTAGCTTCTCCTTTGCAGTAACGAGCTTCATAAGGGCAAGTCTCATGCTCGAGGGCTCAGCACATCAAACCGCCAGTCCCAATGTTTGTGACAACATCAACACCAGTCCAGGTGAGGATGTCCAACACATCTGCACCTTCCCCCAGATCCTCGGGGCTTGGGAGGGGGAGGCTGTGAATATATTTTTTATTATCTGCCGAAATTACTCTGGGATGTGTCACTATTTCACTCCAGCCTATACTAACCTACCGTATCTCACTTCCTATTCAAAGTTCCATGCAATTGTGGTGTTTGAACAAATCAACTGTAGAGTTGTACCGTTTAGAAAATTAAGATCCTGTACCAAATAGTTATCTCTTCCCTTGGTCTCATATGGAAGTTGAAGTTTTAAAACACAATCAGTTTCAACCTTTACCCTTTGGCCTGGCTTGCCCTGGTCTTAACCAGACCTGCTTCATTCATATCACTAATTGAAGTCTGGGCTCTTTTTCAGTTTTGCTTTTTTTTTTTTTGACAGTGGCTGTATGCACTAATACTGACATTCATATCTGCCGAGCTCTAGCTCTGAGTTTGAGGTGTCTCAGAGATATGCATTGTTCCAGAGACCAATCAGGTTATACACTAGGGGATCAGCATCTCAAAGTTTAGAGATAGGCATTACAATTCAGGGATAGAGTTAACTGCCGTAAGAGCTTACAATCTAGGGACTATTACAATTATTATGTCCATGTTAGGCTATGTTCTAAGATTCAATTCTGAGTTTACACATTGTGCCAGTTTGAATGTATTGTGTCCCCCAAACACCATTATCTTTGATGTAGTCTTGTGGGGCCAACGTTTTGGTGCTGATTAGATTTGCTTGGAATGTGCCCCACCCAGCTGTGGGTGATGACTCTGATGACATATTCCCATGGAGGCATGGCCCCACCCATTCAGGGTGGGCCTTGATCAGTGGAGCCATATAAATGAGCTGACTCAAAGAGAAGGAACTCAGTGCAGCTGTGAGTGACATTTTGAAGAGGAGCAAGCTTGCTAGAGAGGAACGTCCTGGGAGAAAGCCATTTTGAAACCAGAACTTTGGAGCAGAAGCCAGCCACGTGCCTTCCCAGCTAACAGAGGTTTTCCGGACGCCATTGGCCATCCTCCAGTGAAGGTACCCGATTACTGATGTGTTACCTTGGACACTTTATGGCCTTAAGACTGTAACTGCGTAGCCAAATAAACCCCCCTTTTATAAAACATCTCTGGTGTTTTGCATTCTGCAGCATTAGCAAACTAGAACGCACATTGTAGTTAGTCCATATTGGTGAGGCGTCATCCCTCTCACCATGTTTTCTCCAACACTTTTACACCTATATATATTTTTTCCTACAATTTTATGGAGTTATATTCACATACCATACATTTATCCACAGTGTACAATCAGTTGTTCATGGTATCATCATAAAGTTGTACATTTGTCACCACAATCAGCACTTGAACATATTGATTACTACAAGAAAAATTGTTTTGTTTTTTTTTTTAGCAGTAAGAAAAAAATGATAAAAAGAAAAATAACATGTCATACAATACAATATACTAGTAAGGACAGCAAATAACACCACTACCAAGAATCCCATATTCCTCCCCTATATCCCCCTCTCATATACATTTAGCATTGGCATATTGCCTTTGTTACATTTAATGGAGGTATATTAGAATGTTACTGTTGACCACAGTCTCCAGTTTGCTTTGATTATGTTCTTTCCTGAATACCATCCCCTTTTCAACTCTCTACATGGTTGACATTCATTTGCTTTCCCACATGCAAAAACATTTTTATATTTGTTTATTTAGTAACAGTCATTGGCCACTCCAGTTTTTGCCATGTTATACAGTCCCAGTCTTTATCATCTATCTTTACCTCTGGTGTCATATTCTCCTATCCCACCTCTTTCAGCTTTACTCACAGACATCTTTGTTCAGTGTACTTACAATACTTTGCTACCATCACACAGTATTATGCGATCTATTTCTGGATCTATGCAATCAATCCTAAACATTCTGTAGTCCTTCAGCATCAAATGGCTGGTCTCTGCCCTCTTTCTATCTCCTGGTCGCCTGTGTTGTCAGCTTTTAACTCCCAAAGTTTGTTCATTAATGTCTGTTCATATTAGTGAGACCATACAGAATCTGTCCTTTTGTTTCTGGCTAACTTCACTCAACATAATGTCCTCAAGGTTCATCCACATGTCTTTGATCCATGTCTTTGTTCTGTCTTACAGCTGCATAATATTCCATCATGTGTATATACCACAGTTTGTTTATCCACTTGTCCTTTGATGGACATTTGGGCTGTTTCCATCTCTTGGCAATTGTGAATAATGCTGCAATAAACGTCGGTTTACAAATGTCTGTTTGTGTCTTAAGTTTCAGTTCCTCTGAGTATATACCTAGCAATAGAATAGCTGGGTCATATGGCAAATCTATATTTAGCTTCCTGAGGAACCTCCACACTGTCTTCCAGAGAGGCTGCACCATTCTACATTCCCACCAACAATGAATAAGTGTGCCTCTTTCTCCACATCCTCTCCAGCACTTGTCATTTTCTGTTTTTTGGATAATGGCCATTCTGGTAGGTGTGAGATGATATCTCATTGTGGTTTTGATTTACATTTACTTAATAGCCAGTGAAGTTGAGCATTTTTTCATATGTTTTTGAGCTATTTGTATTTCCTCTTCAGAAAAATGTCTGTTCATGTCTTTTGCCCATTTTTTAATTGGATTGTTTGTCTTTCTGTTATTGAGATGCAGGATTCCTTTATATATTTGGGATATTAAACCCTTATCTGATATGTGGTTTCCAAATATCATCTCCCATTGTGTAGGTTGCCTTTTTACTTTTCTGACAAAGTCCTTTGGTGTACAAAAGTGTTTAGTTTTGAGGAGATCCCATTTGTCTATTTGTTCTTTGGTTGCTCGCGCCTTGGGTGTGAGGTCTAAGAAACCACCTCCATCACAAGATCTTTAAGATATTGCCCTACATTTTCTTCTAAGAGTTTTATGGTCTTGGTGCTAATGTTTAGGTCTTTGATCCACTTTGAGTTAATTTTGGTATAAAATGTGAGATGGACATCCTCTTTCATTCTTTTGGAAATGGATATCCAGTTCTCCAAACACCATTTATTGAACAGGGTGCTCTTTCCCAGTTGCTTTGGCTTCACTGCCTTATCAAAGATCAGTTGTCCGTAGATGCGAGGGTCTACTTCTGAACACTCAATTTGATTCCATTGATCAGTATATCTGTCCTTATGCCAGTACCATGCTGTTTTGAGCACTGTAGCTTTGTAATATGCTTCAAAGTCAGGTCGTGTGAGACCTCCCACTTCATTCCTCTTTCTCAAGATATTTTTGGCTATTCGGGGCACCTTACTCTTCCAAATAAATTTAGTTATTGGTTTTTCTATTTCTGTAAAGTAAGTTGTTGGGATTTGAACTGGTATTGCATTGAATCTGTAAATCAGTTTAGGTAAAATTGCCATCTTAACTATATTTAGTCTTCCAATCCATGAACATGGTATGTTCTTCCATTTTTTTAGGTCTTGTTCAATTTCTTTTAGCAGTTTCTTATAGTTTTCTATGTAAAGGTCTTTTGTGTCCTTGGTTAAGTTTATTCCTAAATACTTGATTCTTTTGGTTGCTATTGTAAATGGGATTTTTTTCTTGATTTCCTCCTCTTGGTGCACATCACTTGTATATAGGAATACTACAGATTTTTGCATGTTGATCTTGTTGCCTGCTGCTTTGCTGTATTCATTGACTAGTTCTAGTAGCTTTGCTGTAGATTTTTCTGGATTTCCTACATGTAGAATCATGTCATCTGCAAATAGTGAAAGTTTTACTTCTTCCTCTCCAATTTGGATGCCTTTTATTTCTTTTTCTTGCCTAATTGCTCTATCTAGAACTTCCAGCACAATGTTGAATAACAATGGTGATAGTGGGCATCCCTGTCTTGTTTCTGATCTTAGAGGAAAAGCTTTCAGTCTCTCCCCGTTGAGTGTGATGTTAGCTGTGGGTTTTCATATATTGCCTTTATCATATTGAAAAAGTTCCCTTCTATTCCTATCCTTTGAAGTGTTTTCATCAGGAAAGGATGTTGAATTTTGTCAAATGCCTTTTCTGCATCAATCGAGATGATCATGTGGTTCTTCTGCTTTGATTTATTGATGTGTGGTGTATTACATTAATTGATTTTCTTGTGTTGAACCAGCCTTGCATACCTGGAATAAATCCCACCTGGTCGTGGTGTATAATTCTTTTAATGTGCTGCTGGATTCGATTTGCGAGTATTTTGTTGAGGATTTTTGCATTTATATTCATTAAATAAATTGGTCTGTGATTTTCTTTTTTTGTAGTATCTTTGTCTGGTTTTGGTATTAGGGTGATGTTGGCTCCATAGAAAGAGTTAAGTGGCTTTCCCTCTTCTTCAATTTTTTTGAAGAGTTTGAGCAGGATTGGTACTAATTCGTTCTTGAATGCTTGGTAGAATTCACATGTGAAACCATCTGGTCCTGGGCTTTTCGTTTTTGGGAGCTTTTTGATGACTGACTCAATCTCTTTACTTGTGATTGGTTTGTTGAGATCATCTATTTCTTCTTGAGTTAATGTTGGTTGTTTATGCTTTTCTAGGAAGTTGTCCATTTCATCTAAGTTGTCTAGTTTATTAGCATATAGTTGCTCATAGTATCTTCTCATTATCTCCTTAATTTCTGCAGGGTCGGTAGTTATATTTCCTTTCCCATTTCTGATTGCGTTTATTTGCATCTGCTCTCTGTCTCTTTTTTTGTTAGCCTAGCCAGTGGTCCATTGATTTTATTGATTTTCTCAAAGAACCAACTTCTGGTTTTGTTGATCCTCTCTATTGTTTTCCTGTTCTCAATTGCATTTATTTCTGCTCTAATCTTTGTTATTTCTTCCCTTCTGCTTGCTTTGGGGTTAGCTTGCTGTTCTTTCTCTAATTCCTCCAGGTGAGCAGTTAACTCTTCAATTTTTGCTCTCTCTTCTCTTTTAATGTAGGCATTTAGGGCAATAAATTTCCCTCTCAGCACCGCCTTTGCTGCATCCCATAAGTTTTGATAAGTTGTGTTTTCATTGTCATTTGCCTCGAGGTATTTAGTAATTTATCTTGTAATTTCTTCCTTTACCCACTGGTTTTCTAGGAGGGTGTTGTTTAGCCTCCATATGTTTGTGAATTTTATGACCTTCTGCCTTTTATTTATTTCCAATTTCATTCCATTGTGGTCTGAGAAAGTGTTTTGTATAATATCAATATTTTTAAATTTGTTGAGACTTGCTTTGTGACCCAACATGTGGTCTATCCTAGAGAATGTTCCATGAGCACTTGAGAAAAAAGTGTATCCTGCTGTTGTTGGATGTAGTGTTCTATAAATGTCTGTCAAGTCTAGTTCATTTATCATACAATTCAACATCTCTGTTTCTTTAGTGATCCTCTGTCTAGATGTTCTATCCATTGATGAGAGTGGTGTATTGAAGTCTCCAACTATTATTGTAGAGGTATCTATTTCTCCTTTCAGTGATAGCAGTGTTTGCCTCATGAATTTTGGGGCATTCTGGCTTGGTGCATAAATGTTTATGATTGTTATGTTTTCTTGATGAATTGACCCTTTTATTAATATATAGTGTCCTTCTTTGTCTCTTTTAATTGTTTTGCTTTTGAAGTCTAACTTGTCTGATATTAATATAGCTACTCCTGCTTTTTTCTGGTTGTTTGCATGAAATATCTTTTTCCAACCTTTCACTTTCAGTCTATTTTTGTCCTTGTGTCTAAAGTGAGTTTCTTGTAGACAGCATATAGATGGGTCCTGTTTTTTAATGCATTCTGCCCATCTGTGTCTTTTTATTGGGGAGTTTAATCCATTTATGTTTAGTGTTATTACTGTAAGGGCAGTACTTTCTAGTACCATTTTGTTTTTTGCAATTTATATGTCATATCTTATTTTTTCCTCTCCTTTTACCTTTCCTGATAATCTTCATTTCTGCACTCTTCTCCAACTCTCTCTCTCCTGTCTTTCCCTATCAGTCTGTAGCACTCCCTTTAGTATTTCTTGTAGTGCCGGTCTCTTATTCACAAACTCTCTCAGTGTCTGTTTGTCTGAAAATGTTTTAATCTCTCCCTCATTTTTGAAGGAAAGTTTTGCTGGGTATAGAATTCTTGGTTGGCAGTTTTTCTCTTTCAGTATCTTAAATATATCATGCCACTGTCTTCTTGCCTCCATGGTTTCTGCAGAGAAATCTGTACATAATCTTATCGACCTTCCCTTGTATGTGATGGATCGGTTTTCTCTTGCTGCTTTCAGAATCCTCTCTTTGTCTTTGACATTGGACAATCTGACCAGTAAGTGTCTTGGAGTAGGTCTATTGGGATCTATTCTATTTGGGGTACGTTGTACTTCTTGAATCTCTAATTTTCTGTCTTTTATAAGAGTTGGGAAATTTTCAGTGAATATGTCTTCTATTACTCTTTCTGCCCCTTTGCCCCTCTATTCTCCTTCTGGGATACCCCTAACACGTATATTTGTGCGTTTCATGTTGTCACTCAGCTCCCTAAGACCCTGCTCATATTTTTCCATTTTTTTCACCATCTGTTCTTTTGTGTGTATGAATTCGAATGACCTGTCTTCCAGTTCACTGATCCTTTCTTCTGCCTGTTCAAATCTACTGTTGTGTCCCTCCATTGTGTTTTTCATCTCCTCCATTGTGGCCTTCATTCCCATGAGTTCTGCAATTTGTTTTTTAAAGTTTGTGAATTCTTCTTTATGGTCATCCAGTGTCTTCTTTATATCCTTCAGCTGTTTTGCTTTATCTTCCTTCATTTCATCGAATTTATTTAGCATTAATTGCCTCCACTCCTGTATCTCAGCTGAGCTATTAGTTTGTTCCTTTGGCTGGTCCATGTTTTCGTGTTTCCTGGTATGGCTTGTTATCTTAAGTTGTCTAGGCATCTAATTTTCTTGATTAGTTTATTTTGGAACTTGTTTTCTGTCTTTTACCTAGTGGTTTTCTTGTTGGTTGGCTTTGTTCTCTGGTCTCTGTTATTCAGTTCAACTTATTCTAGACCTCTAACTTAGGTTCTATTTAGTTGATCAGAATTTTTCCCCTCTTGTTTTTTCTGTTTCTTGCTCTGCCTCTATGTAACCTTTTTGTGAGTGGGTCTCCTCAGATATGGTCGACCCTAGTCAGATTTTCCCAGGCTAGTGAGGCCCAGGTCTCATTGGGAGGGTATGGAGTTTTCCTGAGAATGAGACCTTCCTATGAGGCCTTCAGAATTGGTGCTTTTCCTCTCCTGTCCAGCAGGTGGTGCTTGTCAGCCCGCAGCTCCCCCACCAGTGTAAGGAGGTATGTAGACTTTAGTTCTTCTGGTGACTCTGATCCTGTTGGGGGCGTGGCTGACTGAAGCCGGAATCTGAATTCCAGCCCCTAGGGTCTGAGTTCCCAAAAGGAGGACTGCCAGTTGAGCTGGACCTCCCTCCACTCTCCCAATCCTCAGAACTCCAGTTGTCTCTCAGGGGCACTATTCCCTTCTCCCCTCTCCTCTTTGGGGCCTGTCCAGGTAGATTCCTTGGTCAGCCTGAGTTGCCAATTAAAGATGGGGGTGGAGGCCTTCAGTAGTGAATACGGAACTCAAAGACACTGTGGGTACTCTGTCTCCCCCCAAGCCCAGCCTAGTCCCTCAGCCTGGGCTTTCCGATAGAAAATAACCACATATATTACTTTTAGATTTAAAAAAAAAAAAAAATAGAAAAGAAAAACAAGAAAAAAGAAAAAAAAAAAAAAAAGGAGTTTCTTTTAAAAGTCTTTCCCCAGCCTGGAAGTTTTGTCAGTCAACAACATAAGCCTTTTAAGTCTGAATGATAGAATATAAATTCTTCAAAATGAAAAAAATATGAGAACTTGTATGTAAAATCTTCTATTCAAAGTGTCCACTCCTTGTCAAAGTTTTCTTAAGGAAATCAGAGAACCTAGAGGCCATTTAAAAAAACTAATGTAATTCCATAAAACTTCAAAATGCTTTTATGGCAAAAGATACTGTTTATAAATCAGATAAATAACAGACTTGGGAAATACAAAGTGTTTGCAATATATATGATAGATAAAGAATAAATATTATATTTATAAAGTGTTCCTTCAACCCTATTAGGAAAGACACATAAGCTAATATAAAACAGAGAAATAAGTGAAGAGGCAGTCACAGAAAAGGAAATGCAAAAGGCCAATAGATATATGAAAATATACTTAAAAAAGTTTAATGATGTTCTTTCATACTTTAGATATAATCGTTTGTTACCTTTTCCTTGCTTCAACTCAGTGTTCTGTTTATTCTTAATTCTTTGCTCAGTTTACTGTGCGTACATGCCAAACATTATTGTTTTCCAACTTAAAAACAAAAAGATCTTTTTAAACAAGAGTAGTGATATTTGTAAACAAACAAAAAATTTCTTCACTTCCTTGTTAAATCTTTTTAAGGAGAACTTTGTCCTCCTTAATGAAGGTGGCCTCTAAATATGCCTGAATATTTCTTAAAATTCTATATGGAAATTATTTTCAAAACGGTGGTAAGTTAATGGGGATAGTAATTTGTTTCATGCTTTGCATGAAGTATATTTTGCCTCAAATTTTTTTAAATAAATGTTTTTATCAATATAACTCATAACATTTCTATTTTACCTTTTATTAAATATTTATGCCTAGGAAACAAATATTTATAGACTAAAAGATAAAACACATTCTAATTAGTTCAATATAAGTTCTAATAAGGAGCATTTAAAAATGTAGTGATTCTAGTCCCATATAAAAATATTACATGGACAACATTGTGAATGTAATTAATGGCATTAAAATATATATATGAATGTGATTAAAAGGGGAGATGTTGGGTTGTGTGTATGGTAAGAGAATAAAAATTTAAAAAAAAATCTGCACTACACAAACAATGAACTCAAAGTTAAACCATGGACTATAGTTAATAGTATAATAATAAAAATGTGCTATCATCAATTGTAAATATGTGTGTGTGTGTGTGTGTGTGTGTGTGTGTGTGTGTGTATATCCATGGACTTAAAAATATATATATATATTACATGGACTTAAAAAACAGGAAGATACCTTAGAAACTAGACCAGCATTTCCTAAGGTATATTCTATGAAATGGAATACTAGACTTGTGACATCATCCATGGGGAAAAAAAAAAAAGTACCATGGCCAAATAATGGAGTGAAATGCTGTATTCAATACTCCATTCTTGTACCATATATATGCATACCTATTCAGTGTTCCATGGAAATACATATTTAATGCTTTTTTACTCAGCATTTCCCAAAATGTGGCATGTTTTGTTTTTTAAAAACAAATGTCTCCCTCCTACTGCCCCCAGAGCCCCTGATCAGTACTAATCCATTACATGTAGACCTTATGCCAAGGGAGCTCCGCCCAAATGCAGTTGTAGACACTGAGACAAAGGGTAGATAAATCCATTTTCCAGGGTTCAACACCTGTCTTGTAACTAGTAGTAGAGCTAGAACTAAAACCCGGTTTGCTGATTGCATATGACTTCTCTGAGGCTAAGTTTTTTTGCGGGAGTAGGAGGAAGAATTATTTATAATGAGCACTCTGTTTTTGTGCCCTTCACCCCTAAGAGACTATGAGTTTGTAAGGGCAGAGATCATCATGCCTTATTCACTTCTGTATATCTAGTAAGCAGTGTAGTGTTTGATAGGCAGCAGATACTCTAAATATTGAAAGAAATAACAAAACAGTAAGGATCTTGGAAACTTTGCTTTCAATTTGGGCATACTATGATAACTAATTTGGAGCAAATGTAATAGAACTAGCATTCTATGTAAGATATGCCTTTCCTTCTGAAAAAGTTTATAAGTAGTGGTAATAACAGTATCTACCAGGGTTGATACCTGTGACCTAGGTCCTGCTCTAAATGCTTTGTATATGCCATCTCATTTAATCCACATAGAAGCCTGAAATATAGGTAGTATCAACAAAAAGTAGCAGTTGGAGTTTGAACCTGGGTCTGATTATCTTAAAAGATTATGCTTCATAACCACACCCATCTTGCTTACCAATTATTTGAATTGTCTTTTCCCTCACATTACTTTTTAAAGAAAATTTGGTATGATAATATATTTTTAAAATTACTATCATAACACTGGGAATATGTTTCCAAATTCCAGCTAGTAAGTTGCATCTTTTTTCAGCAAAGGTACAGTATCCTTTTCCCTCTGAAGCTACAAATTTTTTTTGTTGGAGTTTTGTGGTTGTACATTTTATAGGTAAGATTATACCATTCAGATTGTTATTATGTAGTCAATATATTTATTTGGAGCATTGAAGATAGTAATTAGCCATTTAGACACCTTATAATGTTTGAGCTCTTTTCTCTGTGGAGTACTGGGAAAATATGTTCTCCTGTTACATAGCAGTCATAACCAACTGTGTTTCATTTTTAAGGGGACTAGAACCTTAGCACATACCTTTGAGATGAACTGTCTACTGAGCCTTGTAATTTGTCTTAGAAGAGCATCTACTTTTAAAGTCACAAGTATGGGTATTCTTTGTTTCCCAAAGCTGCATGTAAAACAGATATTTATAAATTCAACTATAAATTTCCATAGCTTCGATTTTAAAGGGGGCAATACTGCAGTGCTAACAAACCTTCTTAAAATCGCCAGTCATCTGATTGTCCCTGTCATAACCGAAGTTGCTGTCAACTCCATTGGGGTACCCCAACTCTTGCCAAAAAGCTCTCACCAGAGCCAAAGGCATCACTGCAGGTAGAGATGACAAACCTGTAAGTATTTGTGGCTGTACAGCTAAAACAGTAGTATAGGTGGTGGAATTTGTGTTTATGTCTTTGCTGACCCTGTAGTGTCAGCAGCTTCAGGGATGCGATTGACTCTGGTTCTGGTGGTACTCTGGCGCAGGAGGCAATGGTCATGTTGTACACATTGTGTTGAAGTAGCTTTGGCTGATGGAGTGGTATTTCTGGTACTGGTCCTTCTAGTGAAATCTAAGTTCCACAAGATCAGGGATCATGTCCTCTTCCTTATTTGTGTGTCATTGAGAGATGTAGCCCTCTTTAAACAATTGCTGTCTTGGTTTGGGCAGTGGCCCAGGAGATGGCAATCCAAGCTTCAGAAGTCGCTTCCATTGCACAAGGCAGAGGCAGTGGCCATGGAGATGCCCCTACTGCAGTGGTAACCTCTATTATGGCTACACAAAGAAGTTATGAATTAGTGGATTGGATTGCACCTTAACCATGAACCACAAACTGAGCCCACACAGAATTGCATTCTCCAATTTTGGAACATTTTGATATGTTGAGGACAGGATTGTGAACAAGGATCTCTTCCATGGCTCTTTATATGACTCTAGATGAATTTATCTCCATGGATTTCAGTGGTGCTAAACAGTAAAAAGCTATCATCATATTCATGTTAAATATGCAACCATGGTGGAAAAGATTACATAAAAATTACTAGAAAAGAATCAGTAAAACTTACATATTTTTATGAAGTATTGTGGTCACATAAATTGTAGATTTTGACAGAAGGCATGAAGTTAATTTTTTGCTACATCCTCTACAACAGTTGTCCCCAAACTCTAGAGTATATTCACGTCACTTAGGGATTTTGTTTAAATGCAGTTTCTGATTCACTAGGGGTGGGTTGGGCCTGAGAGTCTATATTTCTTATCAGCTCCAGGTGGTATAAAGGCTGTTGATCCATGGACCAGTCTTGAAGTAACAAGGGTGAGGATACTGATTCTCAAACTTGACTTCACATTGAAATCATGAAAAAAAAAAAAAAACACTGGGGAATTTTTTTAAAGTATTGATGCCTGGGTCCTAGCCCTAGAGATTCTAATTTAATTGGTAAGGAATGTGACCTGAGCACTAGGATTTTCAAAAATTCCCCAGAAGATTCTAGTATTTAGCTAAGTTGAAGAATCAATTATCTAGGACCAGTTTCAGCTAACTATTGAAAAGAAATAGTAAGTTTAGGCACTTAATCCCATCTTTTTTCCTTGCAGGTTGCAACAATCTACAAGGACTCAAGTATTGGAAATCTTATAAATATAGTAGTTGTAAAATTAGTTATAATTCACAATGAACAGGTAAGAAAAAGGTTTGAAGTTAATTGTCTTGGTTGTAGTAAGTATTTATGGGGGATTGTATGTAGACCATGAAATACTATTAGAAAAATAAGATTTAAAAAATTTAATTTAGAAACCTTGATTTAAAAAGAAATGACATTACCTTTTTCTATTTTGATGGAAATAAAATGGAAGTGTATAGATGGATGGCAAAAAAGGAGCTTAATTGAAAGTAACAAAATTTACTAACCAATTAAAAAATCTAAGGTCAGAAACACCCAAGTATTGAGTTTTACAAACCTAATGTTGAAGTAAGATTTAAATATGGTAATTTTATAAAGTTAGTTTTTCGGTCTTAGGTATTTAATGGTTACACTGAGAAGATCTAATTAGAGTTCAATTTTGATCATATGTTTTAAGAATTTCTGAAATATGTTTCAGTAAATATATATGAGAAAGATGATGCCATCCTTTCATTTGTCTGTGAAAATGCTGTTTGATAAATTGTATCGATGCAGATAAGCTTGGAAGGAAAAGAGGCCATGAATGTTTTGACGTAATGTCGAATTGCTGATTTTCCTGTAGGAAGGACCAGTCATCAGTTTTAATGCAGCTACCACTTTACACAACTTTTGTTTATGGCAACAAACGCAGAATGTTCTTGATGATGCCCATCCTTCCCACCATGATACTGCTGTTCTTATCACTAGGTACAGTTTTAAAAAGAATCTTTCCAATGGCAATTGTTTATCTTTTCTCTCCTGCATGATCAGTGATACTTCTTGTTACCTTAATTCTTTATCAATAATACATGGAACTATTCTGTGAGTACTTTTATTTGCAAAATAAGCTACTGAATTAAAACATTTCTTGTATTTTTTCAGACCAGAATACTGGTTAGTTATTAGATTTCCAGGGTCAGGTTGTAAAGCAGTGGTTTGACCTAAACAAAATAATCTCCTTATCATGTCAGTGACAGAATGATAGAATCGGGAATAATACCTGGAAAGGAAATGGGCATGGAACCAAGAGCAGGCTTGTTCATTCCCTTCTAGATCTTTCAATCCTTTGGAAAGAAGAAAGAAGAACTTTTGAATTTATTTGGTTGCCCACGTTTTAGACTCCCTGTACTTTTAATCTGTCTACTCCTTGTTTTGATGCTCAGTGCAAGTAGTGGTTTCCAGGCTGCTTTTTAAAAGGATTGTTCTCAACCCTGTTTATTTTCATGAAAACAGCTTCTGCTATAGTAAAATGATTATTCATTTGACAAGAACTACTATATATTGTTAATTCAAACCTTTGTACAGCAACACTGATACTGTCAGACTATTTAAATCCTAGGTTTGTTGTTTATTTTTTTGCTTGACCAAAGGGAATAAATCCTTCACTTAGGGATCAGACTTGGAGAAATCTCATCTTTTTACAACCCTTAAACAAAAACCTTTAGCCCATGTAAAATAGCTGACTTGTAGGTCATGTATTTTATTTTTTTGCAAAATGAAAATGGAGTTGACTTAATTTTATAGACAGTACTTCATCATTCTTTGGTTCTGCCTTGGATTTTAGTTAGAAGCCGAGCTGGAAAGATTGGAGATAAGAGGTTAAAGAGAGAGGTTCAAGGGCCATGAGAGGAGACCATGAGGAAAGAGATAAGAACTATCATCTTGAATGCTAGGTAATGCAGAAGCAAACAAACTTAAACAACTTGGTAACATGTGAGACCATCATTATTTTGCACTAGAAAATAATAGTGGAAGCTCATAATGACACTGAGTCATCAAGAAAAGGATAAATTATATTGCATATATTGTTTAAACAATGGCAGAGGTGCCTAATACAATTAGTAAGGTTTTCATTGAACTTGGTTAAAGCTTCAACTATTTACAACAATCACTTCTATATAACACCAATTGCTTATTGATTTGTATAAATCAATAATGTATTACTCTATCTTTAAACTTATTGAGATCTTAAAAAGAAATTGATGTTGGAAATTGGTTTGTGGTAGTAGACATGTCATAGTTAAAGCTTCTTCATCTGTGTTTTGGAATCCTGCAAAAATATTTTTTGAAAATGCTTCAAAATAAACCTTTTGTTTTAAGGGAAGACATTTGTGGAACCAGAGAGAAATGTGACACATTAGGTAAGTTATTTTGTAAATTAAATATAGCTCATATCATTATTTATTGAATTATTTAAAATAATTTTAGGCTGCTTGCCTTTTATTTTACATTTTCATTATTTTTGATTAGTTGTCTTGATTAATGATTACAGTTGTCACTATTATTTGAGTCTGCTTCTGTAAAGTTTACAGAATAAGGACTAATATTTATTTTTCAATATTAAATATCAGGTGCTATGCAAAGTTTGACATATTAATAAAAGTTGTTTTATTATTTAATACTTGATCCATTCAAAATAATATATGTGTAACCTATATGCAGATTTAAAGCAAGATAATAAAATGAATAGCCATGAATCCACTACCAGATTAAAGAGCTAAAACTTTAACAATATTGTTGTATGACCTGTGCTCATAGTCCTTATTCTATCTCCTTGCTTTTCCCCAAGAGATAGCCAATGTCCTGAATTTTGTATTTGCTGCTTCCTCCCATCTTTTGAAAAATAGTTTTATTACCTATGTATGTGTTCCTAAACAAGAAATTGTTTGGTTTTGCTTCTTTATTAGCCTTGTAGTTGTAGTTCATGCATTTTCACTGCTGTATAATATTCCATCCACAGTTTATATATCTACATTCTATCAGTGGATATTTGGGCTGATTCCAGTTTTTTGTGTGTTTTTTTCCTACTATAAACTTTTCTGTAAGAGTTAGGCTATAGTCCTAGATTAAAATTGCTACAACATTAAGAGTGCTAATGTTAGACTTTATAAGATATAACAAATTATTTTCTAAAATCGTTATACCAATTTACCCTTCTGTCAGTAGACCATAAGCATTCCTTTTGATTGTTTTCTGATCATCACCAGAAATCTGTATTAGTCAGTGTTCTCCAGAAAAAAAGAACCAGCATGATATTTTATACATTAAGAGATTTATTGTAAGGAATTAGCTCACACGACCATGGGGGTTGGCAAATCTGTACTCCATAAGACAGGCAACAAGCTGGAAACTTCAATAAAGGTGAAGCTGAAGTCTTTAGACCGAATTCACAAGGGGTTAGTTTTTGGCTGGAAATTCTGGCAAGAGCCAGTGCTGACGTTGAGTGAGAATTCCTTTCTGACCTCTGAAATGTTCAGTTCTGGCTTTTAAGACCTCCAACTAATTGGATGAGGAGACTCCCCACATTGCTGAGGGCAATCTCCTTTGTGTTCAGCTTTAACTTATTCTGACAGGAGAGAAATATAAAATAAGGTGGGAATTGACTAAAAAATGCACGTACAAGCAAGAATTTTAGAATCTTGAGGAAAACAGCAATACCTCAGGCTTTCTACAGAGGACTGTTAAAGGGTTTTTTCTTTGTATGTGTGTGTGTTTTGTTTTGTTTTGTTTTTTGCTTTTGGGCTTGATTCTAATTAAGAAAAAGCTCTTTTGGGGGGTTGTTTTGGTTTGTTACATTTGCCAGAATACTAAATACCAGAAATGGACTGGCTTTTAAAATGGGGGTTTATTAGTTCACAAATTTACAGTTCTGAGGCCATGAAAGTGTCCCAATGTCCCAATTAAGGCAGCAATAGGACAGTACCTTCTCTAAAAAAAGGCTGATGGCATCTGGGGTTCCTCTGTCACATGGGAAGGCACATGGCCGGAGTCTGCTGGCCTCTCCCGGGGTTAGCTGCTGGTTTCTGTTGCTTTCTCCAAAATATCTCTGGGCTTCTAATAGCTCCTCTCTCTTAGCTCCTGTGCATCCTCGCTTGTTTCACCCAGGGATTTCTCTCTAAGTGTCTTGGGGTTCTCTCTCAGCTTCTTTGTGGCAAACTCTGGATTTCGTCTCTTAGCTTCTCTCCTGGTTCTAGTTTCAACAGCTATCTTCAAAGTGTCTCTGGACATTTTCTCTCTAAGCCTCTCTGTGTTGGCTCTGAGCTCTCTTAAGGACTCCAGTAAACTAATTAAGACCCAGTTTGAATTGGCAGGGTCACATCTCCATGGAAACAACCTAATCAAAACATCCCACACACAATGGGCCCAGCAAGAGTGGATTTAAAGAACATAGTCTTTTATGGAGTACATAAGAGATTCAAACCAGCACAGGGGTCTTTGCCCAATCAAGGCCTTTTGCCATGGGGGCCAGAAGGAAGACAAATCTTCCCCTTTAAAAAAAAAAAAGTGTTGGCTAATGAACTCAGTAGGCTTTGAACTTTTTCCAGCCTTTGCAATTCTTCAACTTCACTTTCATTTCTCTTAAAGTACAACAAAAACATTTAACAGTTAGGAAATCTACCTTAAAGATTAGGAAAATATCCATGTTTTTATGAATAAAGAGAATATACTGGGGGAGAGAGCTAAAACACAGTAGCTAATACAGGTGTATTTATGCTATATTAAGAAATTTCTAAATGCAAAAATTTTAGAGCAAGGAACTGATTATTCTGTATATGAAAAATATCCTTCTCTTTTATAAAGGGATTCTTCACAGAAGAACAGATAAATTTACAACCAACTATTGACAGACAGCAATACTAACTTGATTGATGATGGAATATAGATCATTTTAATGAACATTTATTTTTAATGTCTTATTCAGTATTAGTTTTAATTGACTCTATTATAAATTGTAATTTTTACTGTCTCCAGCCAGTTCATACAACCTTCAGCTTTGGCAGCACATTGCACTCTATTCTTTCTTTAAGAGGGATTAGATCCTGATGTATAATACATTTCCTATTGCTGAAAGAGTTACAAAATTATTAAGTACTCACAATAATTCTTATATCACAATCATGTTTCATTTAACTTACATACTGTTTATGAACTATTCGGGCATATTCTAAGCACTTAATATAAATTTACTCATTTATTTATCATGTGATAACTGAATATTTTTATACAGCTTCAAAATTTTAAAAACTTAAAGAAACATCATAGATATGCAACCTTCTGAGCTATTTTCTTGTCTTATTAGTTTTTCTGTTACCAGTGACAACATTTGTTGACTTTCCTACTGACTATGCTAATGTGTCCTAACACTTCATCCTTCCTGTGACAAATATTCTTTCCTATTTCCTCTCTTTCCTTAAATTGTTTGCCTACCCCAGAGTTCTGGATTATTTTCTTGAATAAAAGCATTCAAGAATTTGCTAGAAATAGTTCACCCGCAGACAAATAATTCCATTCCTTTTTTCTCTCGCCTTATTAAACATTCATCAGTATTGAGGGCCAACTCTGCCTTCATTGCTAAGTAGTCATGCCAATGATAAATGCTTTACAATTTAATTCTTTGTGGTTTTGGTATTATTTCCCATGTGATGAAATACAAATGTGAAATTTTTCAGGTTTAGCAGAATTAGGTACCTTGTGTGATCCTTTACGGAGCTGCTCTGTTAGTGAGGAGAATGGACTCAGTGCTGCCTTTACTATAGCCCACGAGCTGGGGCATGTGTGAGTATCTCTTATCACCTCAATAATGTGTCTTCTTTTTATCATTGCACAGAATGCCCAAAATTCCATCTTCACTTGAGTAACTAGCACCTTCATTACTTTATTTAAAAAAAAGTTCTAGTTAAACTTTCATCCCTTAAATGCTAACCCTTACTCTTTTGTGATCTGTGTTAGGTCAGACAGGCTGCACAGATCAACAGAATAAACAAAGAACTAGAACTTGGGAATTCTTTCTTTTATTTCATTTACTATATTGGATTACACTTCTGGCCTCTATCCCTTGTTATCCTTCATGTGATAACAAGGTGCTGTCCTCCCATAACATGGTACGGAGGCCTATAAGGGCTCTTGGCTCCAGGAAACTCCCAACAAATATTTGTAATTCCAACTCATTTCCTGCTCTTACAGCCCAGAGCCCCAGCAGAGGTTGTGGCCCATGGGGATTTCTTATTCATTAACAGAATTTTTTTTCTAGTTTTCCCCTCAGTTCCATAGTTTTTCATAAAAATTTGGGATTCTCGTATCTGATCCTACATTACTAAAAATTCTGCTGGAATTCTTTGCTCTAAGAATAGAGGCCATGGTTTCCCTGATATTCTCAGAGCTCCATGAAAAGCCAGAAATCTGCTTCAAACTCATCCTCTGAAAAATGATTCCACTGTGCCCCCTGGACTCCTGGGGTTTCTTTGTTATCTGCTAAACGGAATTGAGGCTAGAGTTGCTGCTCTTAGTTTGACCACATTTTCTTTACCTGGCCACACCTTGAAGCACCCTTGGAACATATAGGTGGAATAATTTGAAGTAGAGATGATTTTTAGTAAAATAGTGCCTCTTTACTTCCTTTTATAGCATGGTTATATCTCATGATCATTAGCAAGCTGCACACTCCATTTTTAAAGTTGCTTGTTGAGGTGAGGGCATAGTATCAAGAGACTATCCAAGAACTATAGAAGCTTTGCAGCAACATCTTGGAAGCACTATTTGCTGGTTTCCAAGACTGTTAACTAGTAGAAGACCACCTGTTCTTGCAGAGAAGTACCTGTTTAGATGGTTATTTACTTCCTGAGAAGCTCTTCAGGTGTCTCTGTGGGTACGTGGTTGAAATGAAAGAATGATTTAAATACAAATTTCAGCAGGCAAGGGCTTGGTGGTTGCAATGTTTCTTCTAAATTTGAATATATATGTGGGTTCTTGAAAGAATGCATGGGTCTTTTATTGACCAGCTAATTATTTAATATCATTTTTCTTTTTGTGACTATTTGGCTGCCATTTAGGACTGTTTCTATTATTCCAATTCTGTCAATAACCACTTATTGATTAAAGACCAGAAACTGTACTTAGACTGTTTCATTTAAAATAGATGGATGCTCCAGAATGATATGGAATTAGGGATTGAAGAAGTCTTTTTGCTACTGTAGCAATAGTCAGTGATCTAGAATTTAGTGTAGTATCCCCTTTACCTAATCTATGTCTACACACATCTCCTAGGATGTGTGTATTGAAAGTTGCAGTTATTTTCTTGTGACTACTATGTCCATTGTGATATGGTAAGCCAGAATCCAAATGTTTTGATTGTTTAGACTTAGATGTCACATGGGCAGACTGTGTTACCAACCAAAAGTTATAATCTAATGTGTCTCAGAAGTCATTTGCCCCTAAATATGAAGGTAACACTGGTTTCATAATGCTTTATGGAGAGAGGAAGAGTACAAAGTCCAGCATAACTGGATTTATCTATACTTTGTGTTATAATGTAGTATAAATATAAGGGATCTGTTGCTAATGCTGTATGCTTTGAAATCATTTTAACATTCTTTTTTTAAAAGTGTTTATTTTTATTTTTAGATTTAATGTTCCACACGATGATAGTTTCAAATGTAAGGAAGCTGGAATTAAGCATCAGTATCATGTAATGGCCCCAACTTTAAATTACCATACAAGTCCTTGGACCTGGTCAAAATGTAGTCAGAAATATATCACTGAATTCCTAGAGTAAGTTCAAGTATATGTTACTTTAATTAAATGACTGAACATTTATTAAATTTTAAAATTCAATGTCTTTTTTTTTTTTTTTTTTTTGCTGGTGGCTGATGATTCTGAAATTCCAGAATCCAAGGAAAACTGTTAGTAGCAGTCTTCTTTCTCATTCCGGTTCTGTAGACCTAAGAGAGCTCAGAAAGGCCAATTTAAATCTGAGAGTTTCAGTGATAAGAAATTTGATTAATTGGCCAAACCATAAGCTGATTTTAATCAGTGAAAACATGTATTCCAATTGGGATAACAGGCTTACCTGGGTGACAATTAATAATTGATTAGTACCTTGTCTTGGGTGGCAGTCGAGGCGGGTACTCCCCTTGAACTACAGAACCGGGTGGAGAGATCTGCGACTGTCTGGGAAAGCTCTAGGTAACTCTCTTAACTCCACGGTTTTCTCAGTGGTAACCAGCAAACGTGCGCAAAATAAGGAATGCTTCATGAATTTGCCCGTCATCCTTGTGCAGGGGACTTGCTAATCTTCTCTACATCACTCCAATTTTAGTATATGTGCTGCCGAAGCGAGCACTTGATTGTTTTCAAAGTGGTATAATTTATGATCAGTCTTTCATTTGTTTAAATTTAAGCTTACTTTCACTGTACAAACTGATGTTTAAAAACAAGGAAAGAGTTGTATATACATATTTTTATTATAAAATGATCTTTTTGTGTGTGTGGCAGTTTAGACCTAGTTTACCACTTTTTTATTTGGATCCTTCATTGTGATGAAAACTCCTTTTAAGGGGAGTCTTAATGGGAACTACAGTTTCCTTGTGTGGTTTTGAAAATTTCAGAAGCTACTGGGTAATATTTTGTGAGGAGTTTGAGTGACTCGGGTTTGAGGTACCTCTGAAGGACAGAGAAGAGATAAAGTCAAACTGTGAGTTATCCACATAGCTCTCTAAAACCGCAAGTTTTACATACTTTCTTGGAGGTCCTTTCCAGCTCTGAAAAGAGGAGGGAGGCAGATCGAGGTTCCTCTTACCTATCTCCACCTCCCTCCAGGTTTCTCGGCTTCAGTACCTCTTTTTATCCAAATGGTGATTTTATCCTAGTCATTAAAACTTGGCAAAAAGGCAAGCCCAAGCCCTTTCGGGTTATCTTTTTGTGTAAATGCAATAACACATCATCTCCTCTGCTGCCTATTCTAAGTACCAATTTAACGATATTAGCAGTTTGTAGTTACCTCTCTCTTTATGAATACTATGGAAATGAATAAAATCATGCTTTGGAATATGTGTTCATAAATGTACCCTGTAATTGTAATCTGCAGTGATTATTTATCCTTGTATGAGAACTTAATTTAAGAGCAACACACAGTTGCTGATCTGTGTATGATTGCATTATAGGTTTGTTTAGTGGTTAACTGAAGGGTTGATTAAAAATAATGTTGGGTATTCTTTTTTCTTTAGACGGGGAGAATGTTAGGATTTTCTTTAATGGAAATTAAAAAAAATTACATGTTCATTTTATTGACAAAAATTACATCCTTTTAACCAGAAAAACTTTTCACAAAAATATTTCTTTTGATCACTGCAGTGGAACAAATTGTTGCTTTTACCTCATTGGGATTGTTGAACCTTTTCATAATGTTTTCTGTGGACTGGATCTATTGCATGACAAAGTAGGAGTAAAATATATACATTTCCCCTGCTATTTACCACTTTTCTAAGTCCTTTAAATATATTAATCATGTATTCTAATAGCAACTTATAAGGTAGATATTACCATTCTGATTTTACTGATGAGAACAGTTCAGTTCAGGAAGATTAAATAATTTGTCCACATTCATGCAGCTTGGGAAGTGGTGGAACCAGAATTCAAGCTCCCAGAGCTGTACCCTAACTTTGTTTTATGCTCCCTCCTTGGGAAATCTCTTTAAGGTAAAGACGGCATAGAATATTTTGAAATTACTTTTTTGTTGTCCTTTAGAATTAGAGATGTACTTTCTCAAATGATTTTAAAAGCTGTTTTTATTTTTACAACATTTTGACCATCTGGATATTAAAGTTTATTAATATTGCATTGCAAAGTAGGCCAAAAATATAGGGTGATAACATATGAATATATGTTTCATAAATTATATTCTGATGAATTTATGTTTATTATTTGTCATTTTTACCTTTTTTGTTTTTAATTGCAACCTTCAAGAATGGTTGTAGGAGTCGAAATGAAGCTACATACATAAAAAGGCCTTTTTAAATTGTGAGGTTGTCATTATGTATAGGAACATTATTGTACTGACTTTGATATGAGTTGGTTTTTAAATTATGAAAAAATGCTGATATTCTCTTTGAGAGAGCAGAACTATAGAAAATGTGATAAAAATATACCAAAACATATGCATAATTTTATTCACAATTTTTATTTTCTGTCATTTGTTCAGTGCTGGTCATGGGGAATGCCTCCTTGACAAACCAAATGGCAGAATATATGATCTGTTTTCACAACTTCCTGGATTAATGTATGATGTAAACAAGCAGTGTGAACTTATGTTTGGTCCTGGATCTCAAGTGTGTCCCTATTTGGTAAGAAAAGTTTTATCCTTTTGTTTGAAAACTACCATAAAGTTACAGTTAGAATATATTTCAAAATGTACATTTCTTCTCTTGAAAGGAAGGTAAACTAAATACGTCTTTAGAAAAATTTAGTGTTTGGCTGAAAGAAGCTAAATAGACTAAAACTAAAATTTGAGTACTTCTCATGTGCCAAGCACTGTGTTAGATACTTAAAAAATTATCTTTATTCTCACAAAATCCTATGAAGTATTTTCATTTATAAAGTAGAGTCCAAGAGATTATATAATTTGAAAATCAACTAAAATTATTGAAATATGTATTTTCAAATGATGTATTAGGGGTGGGGAGGGGTTGGGGAATGCTGGCATTTTGATATTGTTTTAAAGGTCCTGGGAATCTAATTGGTGTCCTTTTCATTCACTAGATTTGAATCCAAGGGAATGAAATTTGGAGCATATTGTTTAGTTTTCATTAAACTATTATTTATAATTTATTTTGAGGATTTTTCGTTGATTAAATACTTGTAATTTCCACTGGAATAGCTGATTTAACACTTGCACTGGATCTGTAATCATGATTTTGTTTTGTTTTGGAGTGAATTTAGGATTTAGTCAAAAATGAATACCACTGCTTCAGTGGATCCATGTCTTATTCTTCCTGGCAAAGTAGTCACTCTGTTTTCTGCATTCCTGTACAAACCTCTGCCAAATTCTTGCCAAGCTACTAGATTGTGAAGATCATGGAGCTGGGAGCGCAGATTTATACATTTGTTTAAATAAAGATGTATCTCCTTTTTGTATTACATAGTAGGTGCCACAAAATATTTGTTGAAAGTTAAATGAATGAATGAAAAAATTGCAGCCACTTGACAGTCAGTGCAGAGACATGCAAAGTATTTTCCACAAAATGAATATTCCCCAAAGCTTAAATATATAATCACAAATTTTAATAAGCCTGTAAGCATCCACTATGAGGAAGGGATATTTACTTTAATGTTTCATTATAAGAGATATACCGTAGGACCTCATCTTATGTAACCAATAGGTTTGGAGACCCTTCACATAAGTTGAAAATCGCCTGTAATAGCAAACCCTGATATTTAATAAGTATTTCTTATACCAACATACCTATCATACGTTTTAAAATAGGGCAAATAAATACTCTAATAGCAATAAGTAAACAGAATAATCGTAGAAACAATTTTTAAAAATTTTAATTCTGTCTCCCGCACATGTGCCTCAGCAGCCTGCACTGCCCAAGGTCTCTCTGCCTCCGCCTCCACCCCCAGAGGAAGAAAATTGGCCCAGACTTGGAAAGGCCAGGAAGGCACCTGACAGCCGAGACTCGGGTGGTGTTGCCTGGAGACCCTGCCTGGGTCATTGTTTTGCCCCCTTCCCCTGCGCACCCTCCCTCTACTGCCACGCTCCCAGGCTATGTATAGGGCTTGCATAATAGCAAACCCCATTATTTAATAAGTTTTTCCTAAACAAACATGCCTGTGACACATTTTTTAAATAAATAAAGCAAATAAACACTCTAGTAACAATAAGTAAACAAAATTAATCATAGAAATAATTCTTTAAAATTTTAATTCTCTCTCTGCCATTATTTTTTTGGATTACCAATTGCATATATTTGAATTGGCATGTGTTGAGTTCATGCAAAATGAAGTCCTACTGTACTTCTTTCCTACCTAAAGTGGACACTAAATAAACTTTAAATTTAAATTCAGAAGAAGAAAGGAATTATCTGTGCCTCTGTGGATGTTCATTTCCTTGTGAAAACTTAAGACCCCTTTGTTCAAAAGTTGGAAGAGTGCATTAAATGCATAAAATAGGAAACTTCGGTATAGATTATACAGTATTTTTATGCACATTATTCATACATTCCACCACTAGATCAAAACGGGCTTTTGGAAACTCCTTGTGAATATCAGTTAACAATAAAAAAAAGTCCTTTAGAAAAGTATCCTGTAAAGAGAGAAAAATGTCTTACATAATTTTGAAGTTTTTCACTCCAATTCATTTCTCCCATTGTTCAGTGTACCAATAAATAAAACTTTTTGAAAACTGAATGTTGCCATTTTATGTGTTTAGAGAAAATTGATGACTAGAATTTCATTATTTAGCCATGATTTTTGCAGATTATTTCCAGCTATGATGGTTAAATCAGGAAATAAATAGTATGAATTTATAAATTGATACATTCTAGGGAACTGATCAGCATGGCTGTGTCTTAGTTTTACTCTTGCTTGCCTTTTGTTACTCTGCAGAAACAATGCAGGCGTCTCTGGTGCACAAGTGCAGAAGGAGTTCACAAGGGCTGTCGCACCCAACACATGCCCCTGGCAGATGGAACAAACTGTGGTCCTGGGATGGTAGGTTTTCTCCAAGGGTGAGTCTTGTAGCAAGAGATTATCTAAGGATGTGATTACTCTGCATTTTGGCACTCTGTTCATTATCCACTATCAACTTTTGTTCAGCTGGTTGAAATAATTTCATTCTCAGTTTGATTGACATAGTAGATTATTAAATGAGTTAACTTTAATTTTACCCTTTTTATTAAGATATAGCAGATGAATATGAAAGTTATAAATGATCATATATGTAATTACATAGCTGTATTGTTATCTAAGCATATTTGTATCCTTGTCATGAAAAATAAGTACAGAAAAAAAGGTCCTAATATTTTGTCAAATCCCTCACATTTCTGGACGTCAGCATAGCACACAGCTTCTCCCATAAAATTCAGTTAAATTTAATTGAAAAAAAATTTAAGTGGCTTCTTCATACATCTGTTGGTTCTGAACATGATAAAATAAATTGTACCCCTAAAATAAACTGCATACCATGCTACATTGTGACCATTCTTAACATTAATCATAAACTTATCTTAAATCTGCCAAAACTATGTTGAAGGATGATAAGGCTGATCATGATTTTAAAAAATACACTAAATGTGAGGAAGAAGTCAGGCTGTGCTCCAGGATGAAGAAAATTCTTTTGACCTTGGCATCTAGTATTGTCTACACTGATTCAGGCTGTCCCTCTCTTCTGAGCTCCCTCAGTGCAGAAAAAACACTTCTCCAGCAATGGGATAGACTAATGCTGCCTCTCTTGTTAACTTTACATTATGCAAAAATAAAAGCATCTTAAAATTAAGTTGGTTCAGTAGCTGAACTTGTGCCTTTACCACCTGTTGCTTCATTGAAATGTTTTTATCAGTTACTGCCTTTCTCTTGAATCACTTTTCCATCAGAAGTCATGTGTGCATCACAAATGAAATTGAAATTAAAGTTTCATTTAGAATTTCAGCAATTTTTGCAGGAGCAAAATAGTCTTAACACTTGAATTACTTTTTTGTTATTTCAGGATCAAAATTCTGGTGGATTTTTTTCAGTTCATAACCCTGACTTTTAAATTTTTGTCTTTACTTAACCTAAAGTTTCTATTTTGGTGATAAGGATTATCAAAAGGAGTTTTTTCCTCACTTCCTATGACCAATATTAGTTATTAGCTGCCTTTGTGATTTGTGGCATTTCATAAAGAAGAGAGGTTTTTTTCCTTTTCATGTGACAGTTACTGACTATCTGAGGGTAGTAGAGAAAAACGTAGTGCCTTTTAAGTGTGAAGGCTGTTCTCATATTAGCCTGTCAGCTAGAAGATGCATCTTTCCTCCAAAGGTGCTCACCTAATTCAGATCTAGTCCTGGGGCTAACTCTGTGCCTTATCAAATTTTCAAGTTACTTTACATCATGGACCCCCGGGATTGATTGCATGTGGCAAAAATAGTGATTGATATGTTTGCAAACATCAGAGAGATAGTATATGTAACTTTATTTATTGAGCTATCTTAATCTGCTTGAGGTATAAACATGAATTTTTTAATTGAGGTATATGAATAAAATGCATTGATCTTAATGCAGCCCAGTACGTTTTAACAAATGTACATACTCATGTAGCCAAGACTGTAATTAAGAAGAGTACATTTCCATCACTCTAGACAATCTCTTCATGCTCCTTCTCCCCAGAGGTAACCCCATTCTGATTTTTTTCTCCATGTATTAGTTTACCTGCTCTTGCCATTAATGTAAATGAAACCATACAGTGTTCTCTCTCTCCCTCTCTCTCTCTCTCTCTCTCCCTCTCTCTCTCTCTCCCTCTCTCTCTCTCTCTCCCTCTCTCTCTCTCTCCCTCTCTCTCTCTCTCTCTCTCTGTGTGTGTGTGTGTTTGGCTTCTTTTGTTCAACAAATGTTTTTGAGATATTTATCCATGGTTTTGCAAATATCAGTAGTTCATTTCTTTTTACTATTCTATAAATCAATTGAATGAATATACCATAATTAGTTTATCCATTCTCTTTTGGTGAACATTTGAGTCATTTCCAGCTTTTGGTTATTATGAGTAAAGCTGTTATAAACATTCCTGTACAAGTCTTCTTGTGGACATCTGTTTTTATTTCTCTAGGGTAAATATGTAGGAGTGGAATTATTGGATTGTAGTGTAGGTGTATATTAAACTTTGTAGGAAACTGCCAAACAATTTTCCAAAGTATTTGCACCATTTTAGACTCCCCCAGCAATGTATGAAAGTTCCAGTTGCTCTGTACTCATTGCCAGCTTTTGATATTGTTAATCTTTTAAGAAAATTTCAGCCATTCTAGTAGGTGCATAATGGTATCTCATTTTGGTTTTAATTTGCAATTCCCTGATGATCAGTCTTAAGCATCTTTTCATGTGATTGTTGACCACTTGAGTATTTCCCCATGATACCATATGGTAGCAGTGGATTTGTTGGGATTCAAGATAAATGTAATGGGATAATGAGGCCTGTTATAAGACTGGTGCAAGTTAAAAGGAGAAGTGGCATATAGGGTAGCCAACATGGAGATCATGATAGATCTTACAAGTGAGACTATACTGAATGCTTTTGGTAGTAAATCCATTTGGATGGATTCATGGTGAACCCATCTAATGATGAATTAATTTCATTACATGGTAAATAATATAACAGAATAACAAATTTGTGTTCAGATACTCATACTTTCCTATTCTATCTTTTTCATGCTCTGATTTCTTGGTCATTATAAAAAAGAGCAAGGATTATTTGAATTATTTCTAGTTGATGCATACAATATGCACATAGTGCATTATGTTCTAATTTCTTTTGTTCATTTCTAGTGTGGCTTGTTCATATTGAATACTATGTTCTAACTGAGGAAACAAAGTATTTTTTTTTCCACTGATGAGCTTGGTAATGGGATTCATTCATTTTAGGTGCTTAGGACACATCGGTTATCAACAGAAAAGATCCCTGCCCTCATGGAGCTTAAATTCTAGGGAGAGACTAGAATACTAAAGACAACTAATATGATAGAACCATGAACTTAGTTAGTGTTGTGAATAAGAAAAGAAAAAGAGCAGATAAGGGTTTGGGAGTTTGGTGGTAGAATGGGGCGATTTAAAAGATGGTGATCAGAGCAGACCTCATGGGAAGTTGTATGAGCTAAGTCTTAAAGGAAGTGAGGGAGTTAGCTATGAGGACATCTGGGGGAAGCACATTCCAGGCAGAGGGAACAGCTACGCTTCTAAGATGAGCTCCTGGAGTATGCCTGTAGCGTTCAAGAAGGAGCAACGAGGACACTGAGGTTGGAGTGGAGTAAAGGGAGGAACTTACAGGAAGTAACTGGAGGAATATTATGTAAGGCCTTGCAGGCCATTGTGGCAATTATGCATTTATTCCAAGTGAAATAATTGAAGGAACTGAGCAGAGGAGTGATGTGATTTGACTTAGTTTTAAAAGCATAGTTTTGGCAATGGTGTTGAGGCTAGACTGAAGGAAGGCAAGGGTAGAAACAGAGAAGCTCCGCTTAAGTTATTGCAGCAATAGAGATGTGAGATGATGGTGGCTCAAACCAGCGTGTAGTAGTGGGGATGATGTTTAAAAAGTCAGTTTTTGAAGAAACTACATCATTTGCTGATATATTAGATGTGGAATGTTAGAGGAAGAAGAGAAAAGGATGTCTCTACAATTTTGCTCTGATCAATTTAGAAGACTTTAGGAGGAGCAGGTTTTGAGGGGGGAGTGGCAGGAGTTTGGTTTTGGGCATGCCAAGTCTGAAATGACTATTAGACTTTGAAATAAAGGTGAGTAAGCAACTGGATATACCAGGCTAGAGTTCAGGAGAGAATGTACTGGGAAATAGATACACATTTGCCAGCTATTGGTGTTATGGATGGTATTTAAAGTTGCAGAGGAGACCACCGAGGAAGTGAGTATTGATGGAGAAGATAATAGAACCAAGATCTGAGCCTGTGGACTTCAACATTAAGAGGTCATGAAGAAGAAGAAGAACCGACAAAGGACACTGAAAAAGAGAAAACTAAGAGTGTGTGGAGACTTAGAAGCAAAGGGAAGAAAAGGTAGCAAAGAGGAAGAGTGAGCAACTGTGTCACCTGCTGCCGATAAGTCAAGGAAGGCAGGGACTGAGCATTGGCCATGGGTTATAACATTCTGGAGCCGTTGGTGACCACCACCAGAGCAGATTCCTGGAGAGATGGCTGTAAAAGCCTGGTTGGGGTAGGGTTTGTGAGAGAATAGGCAGAGGAAGTTAGACAATGAGCAAGACAACTCTTTCAATGAGAAACAGGGGAGTAATTGGTGAAGGAAAAGAGGTTTAAGAAAAGTTTTTGGTTTGTGCTTTTTGGTTGGGAGAAATAACAGTATGTTTGTATGTTAATGGGAATGAGCTAGTGGAATACTTCTCAAGCTATTTGTAGACAAGGATCAGTTTGTTCTCTTTTTATTTCCAATCATTTCAAAGCTGATACATTTGTATAAAATAATAAAAATGACTAGGAAATGAAATGGAAAAAAAATTAAAAATGTAAGCCAAATTTTTAATTATTAAGTTTGCTAGACATAGAATTACTCCATCAAATGCCTGCAAAAGTTTTTAAATGCTTACTCTCAATTTTTGTACTTCTCTCTTCACAGACTGGTAACAAGTAGTTCACAGACTGGCATCAGTACATGGAGCAGTCTTTTGAATAGCAGTTATGTAGAGGAGAATGAAATGATGATGTAGGAGAGGGAGAAGAGGAGCGATAATGTAGGAGAGGGATACTGGAGTTATGTTTTGAGTAATAAAAAGGGATAGAATCAATTGTAGTGGAGGAATTGGCTTTGGATAGGATCATGGATTTTCTACCATCCAGGAAGGCTAAGTACATGATGCGAAAAGGCTAAGTACACAATGCAGGCACTGTTAGTTGGTCATAAGGGATCGTGGGAGATCGTGGGCATGTTCTTCTGTAACCTTCCATTTTCTTGATGAAATATGACACAAGGTGATCATTTGAGACTTTGGATGAGGTAAAGTAGAAAGTTATCAAAAGGAGTGGAGAATGAATCTTTGAATAAAAAATAGAAGCATGTGTATATATACTTTTAACCTAATATTTATTAGTTTCTGTTTTTAAAACATTATTTTTCATTATACTTTCCAACTTTTCCCCACCTTATAGGTCTTCCTGCCGCAATATGACTCTAAATCTCAAAGGCAAGGAAAATATTATATTCTTTTTGCATTCTACAGATCTTACTGTATTCTGTAGATACTCAGGAAATATTCATAGAGGTGTCAAATGTAATAGCATTTCTGAATTAATAATATTTTTGCTTTGAGTTGCATATGCTTAGTTCTTATATTGATCTTTATGCTGCTATTGTAATTCATGTGATGTTCTAGTTAGATATGCATCAACCGTTTCTTCTAATCTTCTTGTGTTTGTTATCTTTATAGCATTGCCACCATGGACTATGTGTAAACAAAGAAATGGAATCACGTCCTGTAGATGGTGATTGGGGACCATGGGGACCTTATAGTTCTTGTTCAAGAACATGTGGAGGTGGAATCAAAAGCACAACCAGGCTCTGTAATCGCCCCGAGTATGTCTTTTTTATGTCACTGTAAATTAAGATAATCTCAAGGCACCAGAAAGTAAACATCAGTTTCATTCACTTCTAAAACTGGAGGTCAGTCTGTAAGTTTCTGAGATTCAGAAAGCTTCTGGAATACTTTAAGCTATATTACTTCATGTCTTGGTAGATTCAGATCTTAAAATGTATTAAAATAATTTTTAGAATCTGAATTGAGACAGGAGCCTTTTTATTTTTAATTATCTGATTTAGTCTAAATTTGAGAAATACTTATAAATATGAATTACAGTAATACTATTTTCAGAATTTTTGTGTTTCTGATGGCTCCTTTTGTCAATGTTTTTGGTCTCCTGAACAAAACATGGTTAGGTAATATTCCCTTTCAGCATTCGCTTTTACAAAACAGTTTTCTAAAGTTTTGGGTCATTTGACATTTCATATTCTCTTTCTCTGCTTCTCATGTTATAGATGCATCATTCTCTTTAGCTGAATGAGTACTGAAGCATATCTCCCCCTCATCAAAATATTTAAAAGAACTTAGAGATTCCATAAAGATTTTTAAATAGTGTTTCTGTTCTGTATGATATATAAATTGGTAAGAAATATGACACCCTCAAATACTTTAAAATCTTATTAAACTTTTTAATACAGAAATGTAACATTCTGAATAAAATCTGACTTTTTTCATGTGAATTTTAGAATAAATTATGCTAGATGTCTTTACATGCCAAAAATTCTTTTAAAAAGTTTTTATCAGCATAAATTGAAATAGCTATGAATATAGATTGATGCCACAAAACTCTAACCTGAATAATAAGTGGGCTATACCTGACAAATATGTATTTTTATTTAACATAATATTGTCCTCTTTTATTGTCTTCTTTTATTACGTCTTTCCTGATCCAAAAAATGAGCAAATCTTCTTTTGAAGTTTTAAACTTAATTTCCATCATTATTTAGTTCTTTGTTAATCTAATCAAGATTAAGCTGTCATGTCTGCTTTCCAGGGTGCACTGTCCACCCTAAGGTGGATATTTTTACAGTTTATCAGAGATAGAATGGTTAAAAAATCTCTGTTACATGCTTCTACTAAAAAAAAAGAAAACGTGTCAGTGGGATATCAGTGGTTTTCCAGATCCTGGAAGAGAGTGGAGCAGTTTTAGAAGTAAATGGCAGGAATAATATTATACTGATGTGCTTTAAAATGTAATGAATTTGACTAGGCCAAGAAACGGAGGCAAGTACTGTGTTGGCCGCAGGATGAAATTTCGCTCATGTAATACTGATTCATGTCCAAAAGGCAAGCAAGACTTTCGAGAGAAGCAGTGCTCTGAATTTGATGGTAAACATTTCAACATCAATGGTCTTTCCCCCAATGTGAGGTGGCTTCCAAAGTACAGTGGGAGTAAGTAATTGTAATATTTCTTAGATGTAGACATTTTTTGAGACAGAGAAACCCACAGTTTTATTATAGTAAACCAAAATTTTGACTTTTTTTTTTTACAGTTGCCATGAAAGATCGCTGTAAGCTCTATTGTCGGGTTGCTGGAACCACTAACTTCTACCAGTTGAAGGATAGGGTAGCTGATGGTACTCCTTGTGGGACTGAAACTAATGACATCTGTGTTCAAGGGCTATGTCGGGTAAGTCAATTACAAGTTTCTATTACATTTAAAGTTACTTAAACATATTTTTCTTCTAGTTCTCTAACCAGATATTCCTTCATATATTCGCTATCAATTCCACCAGATTTGCACCTTTGGTGCTATCGTGCTCTCTGTAGGAACATGCTTAGGAGACTTTTTTTTTTTTTTTTTTTTTTTAATCATCATTTTATTGAGATATATTCACATACCACGCAGTCATACAAAATAAATTGTACTTTCGATTGTTTACAGTACCATTACATAGTTGTACATTCATCACCTGAATCAATCCCTGACACCTTCATTAGCACACACACAAAAATAACAAGAATAATAATTAGAGTGAAAAAGAGCAATTGAAGTAAAAAAGAACACTGGGTACCTTTGTCTGTTTGTTTCCTTCCCCTACTTTTCTACACATCCATCCATAAACTAGACAAAGTGGAGTTTGGTCCTTATGGCATTCCCAATCCCACTGTCACCCCTCATAAGCTACATTTTTATACAACTGTCTTCGAGATTCATGGGTTCTGGGTTGTAGTTTAATAGTTTCAGGTATCCACCACCAGCTACCCCAATTCTTTAGAACTTAGAAAGGGTTGTCTAAAGTGTGCGTAAGAGTGCCCACCAGAGTGATCTCTTGGCTTGTTTTGGAATCTCTCTGCCACTGAACCTTATTTCATTTCCTTTCACATCCCCCTTTTCGTCAAGAAGATGTTGTCCATCCCACGATGCCGGGTCTACATTCCTCTCCGGGAGTCATATTCCACGTTGCCAGGGAGATTCACTCCCCTGGGTGTCTGGTCCCACGTAGGGGGGAGGGCAGTGATTTCACCTTTCAAGTTGGCTTAGCCAGAGAGAGAGGGCCACATCTGAGCAACAAAGAGGCATTCAGGAGGAGACACTTAGGCACAGATATAGGGAGGCCTAGCCTCTCCTTTGCAGCAACCATCTTCCCAAGGGTAAAACTTATGGTAGAGGGCTCAACCCATCAAACCACCAGTCCCCTATGTCTGTGGTCGTGTTAGCAACCATGGAGGTGGGGTAGGCGAATACCCCTGCATTCTCCACAGGCTCCTAAAGGGGGCACTACATCTTTTTTTTTTTTTCCTTGTTTGTCTTTTTTCTTTTTTTTTTTTTTTTAACTTTCCCTTCTTTTTTAAATCAACTGTATGAAAAAAAAAGTTAAAAAGAAAACAAACATACAATAAAAGAACATTTCAAAGAGACCATAACAAGGGAGTAAGAAAAAGACAACTAACCTAAGATAACTGCTTAACTTCCAACATGTTCCTACTTTACCCCAGGAAAGTTACATAATATAGCAACATTTCAGTGAACTTGTTCCTACTACATCCATCAGAAATTAACAGACCATAGTCATTTCTGGGCATCCCCAGAACGTTAAATAGCTTATCTGTTCTTCTTGGATTATTGTTCCCCCTTCCTTAATTGCTCTCTACTGCTAGTTCCCCTACATTCTACATTATAAACCATTTGTTTTACATTTTTCAAAGTTCATATTAGTGGTAGCATATAATATTTCTCTTTTTGTGCCTGGCTTATTTCGCTGAGCATTATGTCTTCAAGGTTCATCCATGTTGTCATATGTTTCACCAGATCGTTCCTTCTTACTGCCGCGTAGTATTCCATCGTGTGTATATACCACATTTTATTTATCCACTCATCTGTTGAAGGACATTTGGGTTGTTTCCATCTCTTGGCAATTGTGAATAATGCTGCTATGAACATTGGCGTGCAGATATCTGTTCGTGTCACTGCTTTCCGATCTTCCGGGCGTATACCGAGAAGTGCAATCGCTGGATCGAATGGTAGCTCTATATCTAGTTTTCTAAGGAACTGCCAGACTGACTTCCAGAGTGGCTGAACCATTATACAGTCCCACCAACAATGAATAAGTGTTCCAATTTCTCCACATCCCCTCCAGCATTTGTAGTTTCCTGTTTGTTTAATGGCAGCCATTCTAACCGGTGTTAGATGGTATCTCATTGTGGTCTTAATTTGCATCTCTCTAATAGCTAGTGAAGCTGAACATTTTTTCACGTGTTTCTTGGCCATTTGTATTTCCTCTTCAGAGAACTGTCTTTTCATATCTTTTGCCCATTTTATAATTGGGCTGTCTGTACTATTGTCATTGAGTTGTAGGATTTCTTTGTATATGCAAGATATCAGTCTTTTGTCAGAAACATGGTTTCCAAAAATTTTTTCCCATTGAGTTGGCTGCCTCTTTACCTTTTTGAGAAATTCCTTTGAGGTGCAGAAACTTCTAAGCTTGAGGAGTTCCCATTTATCTATTTTCTCTTTTGTTGCTTGTGCTTTGGGTGTAAAGTCTAGGAAGTGGCCTCCTAATACAAGGTCTTGAAGATGTTTTCCTACATTATCTTCTAGGAGTTTTATGGTACTTTCTTTTATATTGAGATCTTTGGTCCATTTTGAGTTAATTTTTGTGTAGGGGGTGAGGTAGGGGTCCTCTTTCATTCTTTTGGATATGGATATCCAACTCTCCCAGCCCCATTTGTTGAAAAGACCATTATGGCTCAGTTCGGTGACTTTGGGGGCCTTATCAAAGATCAGTCGGCCATAGATCTGAGGGTCTATCTCTGAATTCTCAATTCGATTCCATTGATCTATATGTCTATCTTTGTGCCAGTACCATGCTGTTTTGGCAACTGTGGCTTTATAATAAGCTTCAAAGTCAGGGAGTGTAAGTCCTCCCACTTCGTTTTTCTTTTTTAGAGTGTCTTTAGCAATTCGAGGCTTCTTCCCTTTCCAAATAAATTTGATAACTAGCTTTTCCAAGTCTGCAAAGTAGGTTGTTGGAATTTTGATTGGGATTGCATTGAATCTGTAGATGAGTTTGGGTAGAATTGACATCTTAATGACATTTAGCCTTCCTATCCATGAACATGGAATATTTTTCCATCTTTTAAGGTCCCCTTCTATTTCTTTTAGTAGAGTTATGTAGTTTTCTTTGTATAGGTCTTTTACATCTTTGGTTAAGTGTATTCCTAGGTACTTGATTTTTTTAGTTGCTATTGAAAATGGTATCTTTTTCTTGAGTGTCACTTCCGTTTGTTCATTTCTAGCATATAGAAACATTACTGACTTATGTGCATTAATCTTGTATCCCGCTACTTTGCTAAATTTGTTTATTAGCTCTAGTAGGTGTATCGTTGATTTCTCAGGGTTTTCTAGATATAAGATCATATCATCTGCAAACAATGACAGTTTTACTTCTTCTTTTCCAATTTGGATGCCTTTTATTTCTTTGTCTTGCCGGATTGCCCTGGCTAGCACTTCCAGCACAATGTTGAATAACAGTGGTGACAGCGGGCATCCTTGTCTTGTTCCTGATCTTAGAGGGAAGGCTTTCAGTCTCTCACCATTGAGTACTATGCTGGCTGTGGGTTTTTCATATATGCTCTTTATCATGTTGAGGAAGTTTCCTTCAATTCCTACCTTTTGAAGTGTTTTTATCAAAAGGGATGCTGGATTTTGTCAAATGCTTTTTCAGCATCTATTGAGATGATCAATTGATTTTTCCCTTTCGAGTTTTTAATGTGTTGTAATACATTGATTGTTTTTCTTATGTTGAACCATCCTTGCATGCCTGGAATGAACCCCACTTGGTCATGGTGTATGATTTTTTTAATGTGTCTTTGGATTCGATTTGCAAGTATTTTGTTGAGGATTTTTGCATCTATATTCATTAGGGAGATTGGCCGGTAGTTTTCCTTTTTTGTAGCATCTTTGCCTGGTTTTGGTATTAGATTGATGTTAGCTTCATAAAATGAGTTAGGTAGTGTTCCATTTTTTCCAATGTTTTGAAAGAGTTTGAGTAAGATTGGTGTCAGTTCTTTCTGGAAAGTTTGGTAGAATTCCCCTGTGAAGCCATCTGGCCTTGGGCATTTATTTGTGGGAAGATTTTTGATGACTGATTGGATCTCTTTGCTTGTGATGGGTTGGTTGAGGTCTTCTATTTCTTCTCTGGTCAGTCTAGGTTGTTCATATGTTTCCAGGAAATTGTCCATGTCCTCTACATTATCCAGTTTGTTGCCATACAGTTGTTCATAGTATCCTCTTATAATTTTTTTAATTTCTTCAGGATCTGCAGTTATGTCACCTTTTTCATTCATTATTTTGTTTATATGGGTCTTCTCTCTTTTTGATTTTGTCAGTCTAGCTAGGGGCTTGTCAATCTTGTTGATCTTCTCAAAGAACCAACTTTTGGTGATATTTATCCTCTCTATTGTTTTTTTGTTCTCTGTGTCATTTATTTCTGCTTTAATCCTTGTTATTTCTTTTCTTCTACTTGGTTTAGGATTGGTTTGCTGTTCATTTTCTAGCTTCTTCAGTTGATCCATTAGTTCTTTGATTTTGGCTCTTTCTTCCTTTTTAATATATGCATTTAGTGCTATAAATTTCCCCCTTAGCACTGCTTTTGCTGCATCCCATAGGTTTTGGTATGTTGTGTTCTCATTTTCATTCGTCTCTATATATTTAGCAATTTCTCTTGCTATTTCTTCTTTAACCCACTGATTGTTTAGTAGTGTGTTGTTTAACCTCCAGGTATTTGTGAATTTTCTAAGTCTCTGATGGTTATTGACTTCTAATTGTATTCCATTGTGGTCAGAGAATGTGCTTTGAATAATTTCAATCTTTTTAAATTTATTGAGGCTTGTTTTATGTCCCAGCATATGATCTATTGTGGAGAAAGTTCCGTGAGCACTAGAAAAGTATGTGTATCCTGGTGATTTGGGATGTAATGTCCTGTAGATGTCTGTTAAATCTAATTCATTTATCAGATTGTTTAGGTTTTCAATTTCCTTATTGGTCTTCTGTCTGGTTGATCTATCTATAGGAGAGAGTGATGTGTTGAAGTCTCCCACAATTATTGTGGAAACATCAATTGCTTCCTTTAGTTTTGCCAGTGTTTCTCTCATGTATTTTGTGGCCCCTTGATTGGGTGCATAGACATTTACGATTGTTATTTCTTCTTGCTGAATTGCCCCTTTTATTAGTATGTAGTGGCCTTCTTTGTCTCTCAAAACATCCCTGCATTTGAAGTCTATTTTATCTGAGATTAATATTGCTACACCTGCTTTCTTTTGGGTGTAGCTTGCGTGAAATATTTTTTTCCATCCTTTCACTTTCAGTTTCTTTGTGTCCCTGTGTCTAAGATGAGTCTCTTGTATGCAACATATTGATGGTTCATTTTTTTTTGATCCATTCTGCGAATCTATATCTTTTAATTGGGGAGTTTAATCCATTTACATTCAACGTTAAAACCGTGAAGGCATTTCTTGAATCGGCCATCTTATCCTTTGGTTTATGTTTGCCATATTTTTCCCTCTCTCTATTAATATCCTTTATTGTACCCATACCGAATCTCTTTAGTACTGAACCTTTCTCCAAGTCTCTCTGTCCTGTCTTTGTTTCTCTGTCTGTAGGGCTCCCTTTAGTATCTCCAGTAGGGCAGGTCTCTTGTTAGCAAATTCTCTCAGCATTTCTTTGTCTGTGAAAAATTTAAGCTCTCCCTCAAATTTGAAGGAGAGCTTTGCTGGATAAAGTATTCTTGGCTGGAAATTCCTCTCACTCAGAATTTTAAATATATCGTGCCACTGCCTTCTCGCCTCCATGGTGGCTGCTGAGTAGTCACTACTTAGTCTTATGCTGTTTCCTCTGTATGTGGTGAATTGCTTTTCTCTTGCTGCTTTCAGAACTTGCTCCTTCTCTTCTACGTTTGACAGTGTGATCAGTATATGTCTCGGAGTGGGTTTTTTTGGATTTATTCTATTTGGAGTTTGCTGAGCATTTATGATTTGTGTATTTATGTTGTTTAGAAGATTTGGGAAGTTTTTCCCAACAATTTCTTTGAATACTCTTCCTAGACCTTTACCCTTTTCTTCCCCTTCTGGGACACCAATGAGTCTTATATTTGGACGTTTCATATTATCTATCATATCCCTGAGGTCCATTTCGAGTTTTTCAGTTTTTATCCCCATTCTTTCTTTTATGCTTTCATTTTCCATTCTGTCATCTTCCAGGTCACTGATTCGTTGTTCAACTTCCTCTAATCTTGTACTATGAGTGTCCAGAATCTTTTTAATTTGGTCAACAGTTTCTTTAATTTCCATAAGATCATCCATTTTTTTATTTAGTCTTGCAATGTCTTCTTTATGCTCTTCTAGGGTCTTCTTGATTTCCTTCATATCCCGTACTAGGGTCTCATTGTTCATCTTTAGTTCTTTGAGTAGCTGCTCTAGGTGCTGTGTCTCTTCTGGTCTTTTGATTTGGGTGCTTGGGCTTGGGTTATCCATATCGTCTGGTTTTTTCATATGCTTTATAATTTTCTGTTGTTTTTGGCCTCGTGGCATTTGCTGAACTTGATAGGGTTCTTTTAGGGTTTGTAGACCTATTGAAGTCCTTATCTCTAATTTATCAGATCTACAGCTTCGTGGAGTACACTTTCTCTAACTAACCAGCAGGTGGCGTCCACGAGCCACCTGTTCTCCACAAGCTAGTTCTCCCCTGCTTAGCCTTTTTGGTGAGTGGGGGAGTGAGTCTTGTGGGGCCCAATTGGTGTACCAAGCTTGTGTGTGTAGTTGGTGTTGCCTGCCCTGTATGTGGGGCGTGTTTCTGGGCAGTCGGGGAGGGGGGGTGGCCCTAACAATCAAATCTCCCTGATGATCCTAGAGTTTTAAAGCTGCTGCAATAGTCTAATCCTTCAGTTCAGTCCTGCCACAGTTTGTCTCTGCCACTGACCCACAAGTCCTTGGTATTGGCGTATGGCTCCTGAGACTTGCAAGTGGGCCCCTCTTCCAGGCCGTGCACCCCGGGTCCTCTGTTGAGGGATGACTGTGCTATGTCACAGGTGAGTGCCATCCCCCCAGGGCAGTTCTGGGCTGCTGGGCTTTGTAGGGAGGCTCCCAGTCTGCTCAAATGATGGCTGAATGGGGCTTTGTTAATTCACACTGCTCCACCTTCCCAGCTCTGAGACATTCAGCTGAGGTTGCAGGGAAGGCTAATGTCCACGCCCAGTTTTGTGGTGTGTGCCTGTTATTTGAAGCACTTCCGTCACACTGGGTTGTCTGGGGCAGCTCTGGGCTATGGGGCTGGCGATGGGCAGGAGTGTTTCCTGTCCACCAGGATGGTGGCTGTGAGCGGACACCCCCCTTTTCTTGTGAAGTTGTGTTGTTTAGTGAATTTTCTCAGCCACTGGATTATTGCCTTTTGTCTCAGAGCTCTCTTAGTTGTGCTCTTGACTTGAGGTGCCCAAATTTCAATTCTTTGAAGCTTTCTGTATTGGGCTTCTTAGAGTAATTGTTTTAGAAAAAGAAAAAAGGATTTAAAAAAAAAAAAAAAAAAAAAAGGCCCTCCTCAGAGATCTAATGGGTTATTGAAATGCTAAGAGACAAAGCAACCAGGGCCATTAAGGAAAGGTCCACAGGGCAGAGAGATCAGCTTTTCTTCGGGATTTGCATATGCGCCTCAAGGCCTGAGCTCCGCCCTTCCCCTTTCTGTGTTCACCAGAACTCCAAAAATCCTCTGCTTTTATTTTGGAGTTTTTCGTGTTGTTTTTTTTCTATGCCTGTCTCCTCTCTGCTGGGCTGGCTGCTCTCAGAGTCTCTGGTGTCTGGTCTCAGTCTATCTATGGTTGGAGTTTGAATCAGTAGAATGAGTTTCCGATAAGAGCAGCCACTGCAGTTCTCCCTTCTCCTTCCCGGAGCTGACAGCCCCTCCTCCCCCGGGACTGAGCCTGGCAGGGAGGGGCGCAGGTCCCCTGGCCGCAAAAACTTACAGATTTCGCTGATCTCAGCAGTTTGACATTTTCATGAGTGTTGTATGAAGTATGCCCAAAGACAGATTGCTCTGTGGTGTCCAGTCCACGCAGTTCCTGGCTTTTTACCTACTTTCCTGGAGGAGTAACTAAAACTTACAGCTCACCAGTCTGCCATCTTGCCCCGCCTCGCTTAGGAGACTTTTGAGTAGGCTTTTCCCTGTTGTCAGGAGTGACTCGTGAGCATTATTATCAGTTTGCTGTTGTTGTTTTGCTTTTGGCACTCAGGAGCAGAGGAGGCATGAGGTCAGCTTCCTAAAAGGATAGAAAATAATAGGAAACAAGGATTGTAAAGTCCCGTTACTACTTAAATGCAGCCTTCTGTGGCGAGTTCTTCCTCTGCGTTAAAAGCATTGCTGTCTTCCCTCCTCCCCTCCATCCCTCCAGCCTTCTCTCCTTCCCTCCCTCTCGCCTCTTCTCCCAGCATTCAGTGTCGTGAAAATGAAAAAATCTTATAAAGATAATACTTTCAGAAAATATCTGGCTGGATTTTGGAAATATTTGGCCTTATGTATAAAAGATTTCATGAGACTTTATACATTTTTTTTACTTTGTTATTCACTTAAATTTAGAGGTTTATTCCAAAGAATGAAAGAGTTATTGAACAGATGAGAAGGATGGCTTCTGGAGAGCAGTAGCACTTGTTCCTTGGAGCCAAAGGAATAAACCATTTACTTTCTCTTTTATTCATTTTTTTCATTTTCTTTTTGTTTTCATAAATGCCACTTATGTTGGAGATTAATTTTGTACAAATAGATTTTTTTCTTTCAAATGTGCTTAGTTTATTCCCAGAACTTTAAGGTCATGAGTTAAAAAAATAACTCATGAAAGGCATCTAAAGGCATCCTTTTCGAGTTAGACATTCTATCTAATTTGTTACTTACATCATCATACTTGCCCCTTTGAATTGCATTTCTTTAAAGAATGGTTTTCAAATGATTGTATAGGAATCACTGTCAGGGTTTGTTACAATGCAGATTCCTAGGTTTCACCTCCAAGGATATCAATTTAGGAAATATGGGAATCTTAAATGCCACTCGTGATTTTGATGTAGTAGGTATGTGGATAAGCCTTTGAAAAACACTGATCTTTAGACTACGTGAAAAGATGTGTGAAAAATTGATGATGAAATCTGTAGATAATATTCTTTTTAAAAATCTTGTAATATTGAATCTTGCGTAAATTGAAAGACTAATTTTGGAAAGAAAGAAAATTTTAAATCACCGTGCTTAAAATTAATAATTTTTATTAATTATTTTGTTTTTGAAGCAAGCTGGTTGTGATCATGTGTTAGACTCCAAAGCCAGGAGAGACAAATGTGGTGTGTGTGGTGGTGATAACTCTTCATGCAGGACAATGACAGGGGTTTTCAACAGTGCTCATTATGGTAAGCTGTGAGTTTCTTTTTAAAAAAATATTTTTATACAATAATGGAGAGTATAATGAAGATATCCTAGTAATGGGTTGTTATTGTTTTGTCTACTGTGTACCCTTAAATCTGAAATGATGGTTAAATAAAAATTTCATAAATATAAAAAATTAAAACTTATGCCAATGATGTATCATTGAATTAATGAATTCACTGCCAAGGCAAATCTGTTTTCTGAAAAATTATTAGGTGCATTTATTAGAGGAAATCCAATGGTATTTGACAATGATGTGTAAATAATTCCTCTACTTAGTGACATGCTTTTACTGATGTTTCTGTAATATGAAATGTATATACTTTTGAATATTTTAGGAAACTTATTTTCAATCATTTTTGATCATTTGAACCATATCTTATATATAATCTAGTTTATCTGTAGTGTTTCTTATTAATGATATATTAAAAATATTAACTGAAGGTGAAAGATAAAACCATTAAATGTTGGTTAGGAATTATTGCACTTAATTTTCCCTGCAGTATCTGGATCACAGATATAATTGGTATTTGGCCATAATTGCATTTTTTGTTTTTAAAAATGTTGTGAGAATATAATGTCAGATATTTTGCATTCTAAAATTTTCCAGGCAAACATTTTTTTCTTTTCATGGTAATCAAACCAAACCTTTAAAACTTTCCTTACAAAGTGAAAGTGTGTTTTTTACAGCTTTATTGCTCAATTGTAAATTGTGTTCACGTGTTCAAATATAATTGTTTAAACTAGCATGAATTTCTTCAATTAAAGCAGTATTATTTAAAACAAAATTTATATTTTTATTTATATGAAAAATATGTACATTTTTCATACTTTTATGTTTATGAATCGTAATACATAAGTTTGACATTGTTTTTCTAGTGGTTATGATTCATTATTTTATGAGAAGCACACACATTTGTTCCCCTTTTATGACCAGTGGCACACATTTTTTAAAGTGTGGTCTGTATTCATTGAAAATTACTTTTTCTGTCTAACACCACATAAGTTGAATTAGGACCAAATATTTAACCTTGTCAAAATTATATTATGAATTAATCAATTGTCAAATGTAAAAAGGTGTTTAATTCATTTTCAGGGTCTGAATAGCCTCTGTCACAATTCTGCCCCCTGGTGGTAGCCTTCACTGTGTCATCTTCACAATGCTTTAGGCTTTCGCTCTTGAAAAAAATACCACAGACATGAATAGTGAATGTAGTGAGAGTATTTTATAGTGGAAAAAAATGGTGAATTAAAATTATTTTCATATAATTATAATCCAAACTTGTATGCATATAGTGTGAACAGAATAACATAACATGTATCACCTTTTATTTAAAATGTGTTGCCTTAAAGATGCAAATAATACTGCTTTAAAGACATGCAAAGTGATCTCAATCCAAGTTGCAATTTAAACTCTTGAAATTTCCTGTCCTTGAGTACTTTTATCAAAGTTTGTATTGAAGAAAAATAGCAACTTGTTTTATATATGTATTTAATAGAAGGGAAAAAATCCTAATAATGAAAATAAGAAACTTAGAATAATATTGCTAAAGCATAATTCATTGTTGAAAGCATTTGGACAGTTATGAATATGAGTGTTTTTAGTGCTGGGAAAACATCCTTTCTTGCTTATATGTTAAGTATAAGCACTTTGGTTTAGTGTTTCCTCACCTTTTGAGCAATGCCAGTATTGCTGAATTTGGTCTTGTAAAACATACATAGTTCCATTCATCTCAAGTAAACTAGTTTCTCCTGACAAATTTTGTTAGTAGACTTCTTAAAATAATGTAAACATTTTGGGGATAGCTGCATACATTCCCGCTCATGCTGCAAACTGAAAGCTTAAGAAAAAATATGATTTTCATTAACTTTCATTATTTTGCTATTCATGAGTCCCTGGGCACTAATCACAGCAATGATCAATTATTTTGTTTTCCCTGGATATGCAAGTAACATATGAAATGCTGCAATTTTTTTCCCATTAGAAATTATAAAATGTGAAAAATATTAGTCAGATTTTAAAATGAATGTGTATACTTTATGTTTAAGGAGCTAAAATACTAGCCTCATACCCATTCTATGTTAAGAATTTTAAAAATAAGAAAAATTAAGAATCCTGAGCTCACTACGTTTGTAGACAGCAACCGCTTTTTCTCAATGCTCAGTAAGTTGTATAGTTGCCTTGATTCAAAAGCAGCATAAGCGCTGTATGTTTTTAAAAATAAAATGAAATTAACCATGACCGTGTTATTCAAATTTTCAGTCATTCAGCGGTAATAGCCATCTGCTTTTTGTGAAATTTAACATGTATCAAATTACATTGCAGGTTATAACATTGTAGTAAAGATTCCCACAGGAGCAACAAACATTGACATTCTTCAGCACAGCTATTCTGGAAAACCAGAAGATGACAATTACCTTGGTAAATATTTCTAGTAAGCATTAGCCAATATGTGGTTCATGTGCAATTTCATGGAGGTCTGCGGTTGATCTAAATTCTTGTAAATCAAGAGCCGTTTGAGCAAATATGCAATTTCAGTGCACACTAAGCTTCAGTCCTATCTGACTCCTTATACATGAGTTTTTCTTGAGCTGTACAAATCATATCCTATTAAAGAAACCAAACTGAACTAAATTCTGAAAAGTAAATTTGTTTCAGTTTTACCCATAAGTGTTTTAGATAACAAAATGTTACATTCGGTTTAAGTTGCATGTATATTTAGAACAAAATCCTCTTCTGTATTTTATCTGAAATTAATTATAGACCTCTTGGAGATTCCATGTCTTAATACAGTTTTCTTAAAAGTTTCTACAGTTTAGCAAGAAGAGTTCAAATACAACTTAAAAAAATCTCTTATGTTAAAGAAATGTTGAAAGAGAACTGATTTCATGTTTTTGGATGTTAATGAATGTAATTGCAGTATATTGTCGTTTAGTTATTTCCACATTATCGGCTTCATTTATGTTATTTATTTTTAGAAATTAACTTTCAGATTTAAAGATTTTACTTAGGCTAAAACATAAAAAAATGTTTTACAAATCCTTTCTTTCTTTTCAGAAGTACCTTCATATTTACTTATCTGTTTTTAACCAAGCTGTAATAGGTGATGGTATAGAGTTGATGTTGAGAAAGTACCTGTTTTACATTAATAAAATGTGAAGTTTTGACCCAAGTAATCAGTGCTTATAACTGGGACTCCAAATCTGTAATGAACAGCATGTCTTATGAATCACATTGAGCATTATTAAATCAAATGTAAATATTCTGATTTATTATCCTTTTACATTTAGTTAGAATTATTTCTCTTTTGCTAAAAATATAAATGTAACTAGGTACATGTGCAGACATATAAACTACCATATTGTAGATAAATATTTTAATATGTTTCTATTGAGTTCCAAATATAGATATTTGTATCTTCCTGGGAATGGCCAACTTCTTCTGCACAAGTTTAAAAAGTAGAAATACTGACCAATTAAGTGTCAATGTAAGAGAATTACAAATGGAATTATCAAGATCTAACTTGAAATGATCAAAATAAATATTCAAGTTCATTAAAAGCAATTCATAAAACATTTGTATTTGTGAACTTTCCTTTTAACTGTAAAAGCCATGAAATCTGTATAGTTTTTCTCGCTAAGGTACTATTTATTTCCCTTAGTTTGAATGTAAGCAATAGTCCCTTAAATATGCCTAACCACTCAATTTAATAATGTGCAGATTCTTATGTAGAGGAAATTCTATTTTGTAGCATAAATATAGAACTTTGGTTCTTCATTAAATTCAGTTTAATATATGTAAAGACACATACATTTGCAGAAACACCAAAGATATTCTGAAATAATACTTTCAAGATTGCCTTTTTTGAAAGGGTAATATTTTTGATGAAGTTTAGCCATAGGTAGCTTATGTGCCTTGAATGTCAAGCGAATGTTTTCCACAAAGGTCATCATCCATTGAAAAACTCTCTGGTACAGCGTAAGTAAAGGCAAAAAAAAGTTTTGGTTCATTTGGGTTTTTTATTCATGGGAAATTTAAAATATTATGTTTGTCCACTTGAAAATTAAAAATAAATAGCACTTTGTTTACAATGTACACATGTTTACAAACGTTTTCCATATTTGAGCTGATGAAAAGCCTGTGAGGTCAAAATTTGTATTATCTCTGTGATACAGTTTAGGAAACTGAGCAAAATATTTGTGCAAGATCCTGCAGCAATTAGTTGAAACAGCTTGAACTTAAATCCATTGTTCTATCACAAAATTTGGTTGTCTTTTTACTACCACACTATGGACACCATGAAATTTTGTGTTTAAAAGTAACAAATAATGAATACATACTATATTATTGTAATTTATACATATGCTATATAAATAAATATATTCACAAATACATATTTGATAGGTTTATGTAAATAGTACCTGTCAGTGGAATAGAGAGAGAACAAGAAGAGGGCTTGGACTGAGAGGGAAATCTAGAGAGGTAATCTGAAAAACAATCATGTAACATATGTGTCAACAGCAATAGAGTGCCCCTCATGAAAAAGACCTAGACATTTATATAGAGAATTAAAGTCATTGCATGGCATTTTAGAATATTGACCCTAGAAATTTAAAGGTTTGTATAGTTTTTCAAAGATAAGCATAAATGGAATGTTATGAGAGGCTGGCTGTTCTCTTTTCCTGCCATTGATGACCAGGATTGATTTGGCGGATGTGTCTGCTCAGTTCATGAATTCATTCTTCTCCTCCTCTCTCCATCTGTCTGAAGATGCTTACCTCATCAAAGAAGACAGCCTGCCAAGATAGAAAAGTATAGGGTGAATTTATTTTAATGTCGCTAGATGTGCTGAAGTTTCCCTACTTATAAGTTAGATATCACATTACAGTAAAATAAAATTTACTTCCTTCAAGTGAGTTCAATTTTAAAAGTTTAATGGGTTATTTTTCTATACTGTTGACTGGTTTCAATATTTTGTAAGTAATACTTTATTCTTTTACAGCATTATCTGACACTCAAGGGAATTTTCTTTTGAATGGCAATTTTGTTGTAAGTATGTCAAAAAAAGAACTCAACATACAAGGAGCTATCTTTGAATACAGTGGTTCAAACAACTCAATTGAAAGAATTAATAGTACTGATCGACTTGAAGAAGAACTTGTTTTGCAGGTAAATTCTCTGTAGCTGATGATGTCTTAGCTTTAATCATATTGGTAAATTGTGATGGTGAAGTATAGCATTTATTATTAAATATAAAAGTAATGTATTTAAAATATATCTTTTGTGAGTTAATTGTATGTCTCTTTTGCATTTTTATTGAGGTTTTGTGTGTAGGTAACTTGTACAACCCTGATGTACGTTATTCCTTCAATATCCCTATGGAAGAGAAGAGTGACCCATTTGCATGGGATCCATATGGACCATGGCAAGACTGTACCAAAATGTGCCAAGGTACCCTGGTATTGAATAGAAGAAACAACATTTTGACAGTTCGTACTGCTATAATTTAGATATTTTTGAGTCTGGCTATGTATGGAATCCTTCCCACTTTCCGCGCATATACACACATAGACATACAAACATTCCCTGTCTTTTTGCCCTTCCTGCTTTTCTCCCTACTCATTCTTTCTGTTTCCTATACTTAGCCTTATCTCCACCCTTTTAGATATTCTCCATTACTATTCCTTTTCCTTCATATTTTCCTTCTCTTCCTTGCAGTTGCAGATCATTGCTCTAACTTGTATACTGTCTCCCAATGAAATAACTGTTCTCCTCCACACACCCTATGTTGAGGTATCAAACATTCTTTCATTCTTTTGCTTTCTTTCCCTGACCACAAGTTAATGTATTTATACTGATGGCATGAATAACGGAAGGGAGCGTAGTGGGAAAATGGCATTATGTTCTCATAATTGGTTGATACTTTAGCTGGTATAAAATCCTAAAATAGAAAATCACTTTCCATTAGAATTTTGAAAGCCTTGTTTTCTGGCTTGCAAGAAATTATGATCTCTTGTGCTTGTGAACATTTTTTATTCTAGAAGTTTTGTGGATTTTCTCTTTACTTCTAGTGATCTGAAATGTCAGGATAATGTCCTTTGATGTGAGTGATTTCTTCCTCGATTTTCCTAGGTCCTTTGGATGCCATGCCAATTTAGAAACTGGATTCTTTGTTTTAAGAAATTTAATTACATTATTTATTTGATAATTTCCTCACATTAATTTTTCTGTTCTAATTTCTTTTCTCAATTTACAGTGATCTCTTATGTTTCCTTTTATACTGTCTTGCTTTTCTTTCATGGATGTAATATCATCTATTTTTTCTCTGAGGATATTAATCAGTCTTTAAGTTTTCTTCTGCTCCATGAATTGTATGAGTTTTATCTAAATGAATTCTGTTTTGTCTTTGTCTATTTTGGCCTCTTTTGTAATAGATGCTTTCCTAAAATGTCTGCTGATCCTTTGCTGTTTGTCTGTATTTAAGAAGTACCAAAATACTGATTGAAACTCCTGTGTGGGGCAGGCAAGTCAACTGGGGTCTTCATTATAGAGTAATTGAGTCATTAAATAACTCTTTCACGTATCTTTGGCGAAGATGCCCCACATGTCATTGTCAGTTGATCTTTTTTCTTGGGCTGAACAGTTCCCCAAGAGGAGTCCTTCCATCTGCTGAAGGGCAGTGAAGAGACTGGTGCACAGTATAAGTTAGCTTGGAGTTAGAGGGAGACAGAGAGCTGAGTGGGCTAGGATCTCATCATTCAGTATGGAGACTTTTGCTTAATCACCCTAATTTCAGTACAGTGCTTGCCAACTTCTCTCAGCTGTGCCTTGCACATTTAAGTTCAGCTTCTCTAGAGATCTAGAGATCTGCTGTCCAATATGATGGCCACTAGTCCATGTGGCTAGTCCACTGAAATGGGCTGTAAATGTGAAATACACATTAGATTTTGAAGACTCAAAATAAAAAAAGAAAATACATAAAATATATAAAATATATAAAATATGTCAAGAATTCTATATTGCTATCATGTTGAAATTTAGGGTTAAAGATAAATGTTATTAAATTAATTTCACCTGTATCATTTTACTTTTTAAATATGGTTACTAGAAAAGTTAAAATTACGTAAGTGGCTCATATTCTCTTCTTATAGAACAGTGCTGCTCTCAAATAGAAGGGTAGGGGTCTAACCACTATTCATAAATACTTTTCAACTAGTTCTCCATTTTCTCGGGCCTACCCCCAACACATTCACCCCTTCAAAGGAACCTAGTGTCTTTCTTGAACCCTGGTGATTTTCTTGGACCTGGTGATTCCTGGGCTTTTCGTGGGTTCTGTGGCATGAATGGTTTGTTTCTTATTCACTTTTCCCCTCCAAGGGCTTAAGTTTCAGCTTCTTTGGCTTTGTTAAGAAGTTTTTTCCATCCACTTTTCGTATTTAGAATATCCTTTTCTTGGCTACTGTGCTTCTTTTCTTATTCTCTTTGTTCTTCTTGGTTTATATGCCTTTTTAAAATTCCTTCCAGTTATTTCAGAGAGTTTTTAGGAAGAAGTAGAGATAAATATATATGTTCATAATTAACTAACTGGAAGTACAAAGGTGAAGTTTGATAAAACAAATTTGATCTTGTCACCGACTTCTTAAACTCTTTCCTGTCTCCTTATTGCTGAAAGTGCAAAATTAAAGCTACTTTTGTCCTTTGTAACTATTTCTGTTAGTTTGCTTTTGCTGTGATTATGCTTAAGAATATAATGGCTTAGAACAACGAAGTTCATTTCTCTCTCCTACCATGTATTGGCTGCTAATTGGTCATGGCTCTACTCCAGTTTGGATCTGCATCCATGTCTTTTTCATTCGTCGCTCCAGGTTGAAAGATCATACTCAGTCTGGGAAATGTTGTGCTGATAGCAGAGATATAAAGCAAAGAGACCTGACAGAAGCTTGTGGAGGCTTTTAAAGCTTCTGCTTGGAACTGGAGTGGGTCACGTTCCCTTGCATTCTGTTGGCCTCAGCTGTCAGCAGGCAGGGATATATGTTCCTCCCTACTGTTAAATTGTAGCAAGTTGGGATGTGTGATTTGCTTACCCAGAAAGGGTACACAAATAATGAGAAACAATAATACAGTATTTACCCTATAGCATCAGCATCATCCCTGGCACTCCGTCCAGCTATGATGAGTTTCTCTTCCACTTCTCTTCCACTTTCTTATGCCTCTTCACTAAGCAAACTCCTCAACTTTTCAGGATTCAGCTTAGACATTACTTTTTATGGAAAGTCATTCCTGACTAGTATATCCTGTATGCCTTGTTAGAATTTTTTGTTTGCTTAGCTGGGTCCTTTAGGTTGTTGCAGATCTAAATAATTATGGAACTCCTACTTATTTTATTTTTAATTTTCAATTGTCTTGGGCCAAGGTCTTCATAGAAGAAAAATCACCTGCATACGTAAGAGTGATCATACGGTAGTGTCTGATCAAAGATGTGACCACTTACCTCTTCCATTGTTTGTGACTGAGAGGTGCAATACAGACTGTGAACTAAGGTAAAGGATAAGTAATTTTAATGTAACCAGTATATAATATAACCATATTAAAATAAGTGAGATGATTATGATAACATAAAATATCTAGCACAGTGCCTGGCACAAAGCAGACATTCATTAATGCCCGTCCACTGCCCTTGCCATTAGAAAATTTCAGATTCACTAGTTTATGGTGAACTCAGGAAATGGTTTGCATTTTTATTCATAGTTTTTATTGAATACCAGTATATAGGCCTCAAGATTTTGTATAGGAGATGGAAGTAAATTTGTCTGTAAAATAAATATAAGCAAATGCTTATCTGAAAACCCATGATTTAAAGATCTGACCCAATAAATTTTGCAGAATGATTCTGTAATTCCATTGAACTCAAGAACCAATAAATGTATAAATTTTGATGATTAGGGAATCAGTAGGTTTATTTCTCTCATATCTTACCCATTTTTTATCCATTAAATCTTGAGAAATACGATCCCAGATCATGACTAGGGAATTTGTACTTCTAATCTAAATATCTTGTTACTTGTTTTTTATGGTTAGTCTTTGAGTGAAACCAAGGACAATAATCCTGACTTTCAGATTTTTTTTCACATTGTAGCAAATGACATTTATCATCCAGGGACAGCCAGGACCTCTTTTACTCAGTAAGGATGACAATTGCATAGGGATAGTCTCAAATATGCCACTAAGTTGTTGGGGAATCTTGGACTAAAACAGTTGTTTATAAAGGTTTCAGAGGAAGTTTGGGGTTCCTTGGATGCACCTCCAAAGCTGCTTCCAAATGCCAGGGTAAAGCTAGTAGGTATGGGGCTCCTCCCTAGTTCCATCCATAACCTGATCAGCTCCATTTTTATACACCTTGGGACCTAGTAAGGTTTTTATTTGGGGAAAAAAAAGATTTCTGATGAATAAAAGTCAACAACCCTGCTGGACCTCATTTTCTCATCTGTTAGCTGAAAGGCTTGGGCTATATGATCCCTAATAACTTTTCATCTCTAATATATGCAGGTGGCTTGTCCAGCAAATCATTTTATTGACTCATATGCATGAGTTTCTCTGAATCTGTTTGCCAATTAGCACATCTCCTATGTCTTTTTTAACATCTTAATTTTCTAGGTGGCACGTCATTGGCAAAAGTGAATGTTCATCCCATTGTGGTCAAGGTTATAGGTCTTTGGACGTCCGTTGCATGAAGTATTCCATTTATAAAGGACAGGCTGTTCCAGTAGATAACCACTACTGTGGTGACCAACTTAAACCTCCTACCCGAGAACCCTGCCGTGGTGACTGTGTCTTAACCAGATGGCTTTATTCAGAATGGTCCCAGGTACACATAAAAATTATTACTTAAGAAAAGTTGCCCATTTTTCTAATTAAAAAAATTTATGTTACTCAAACATACATTTTTGTTAAAAATTAGGTAAGTTTTCATTTGCTAATTTTTGTGTCACTTTTTTTTTTTTTAATCAGTGTTCCAGAAGTTGTGGAGGAGGGGAAAGGTCTCGAGAATCTTATTGTATAGATAACTTTGGTCATCATCTTGCTGACAGAGAATGCCGAGAACTTCCCCAAGTGACAATAGAGAATTGCAATGAATTTTCCTGTCCCATTTGGGCTACTAGTGAGTGGAGTGAGGTAACATTCATCATATGAGGCTTAGAACTGTCATAATGTTTGAATAGGAAAGCTTTGCAATCTACAGTTCATATAATTCAGATATATTTAAATTTGTTTTATCATTTTGTAAATAATTTTATTGTCAAGGCATTAAAAAATTGAAAATGATTTGTCCTTAAACTATTTACAGTATTTAGTTAACAATGACATTAAATGTTGTTTAATATATAGACATTTTCTTGAGAAAGTCCAAGTGTCCACAGAAGCCTGAGATACATACTTATTCTAAGGTTAGTTTTGCAGCTTGGTTTCTAGGGCAAATAACTCTTGTCCTGGAGCATCGGTAACAGAAATTTGGGGTGGCTGCTTTTGCCTAGTGAATATTTCCAGAGGAGTGATGGAAAGTATGCTTAAGGATATGCTTAGGAATAGTCTTTCGTCTGTATTTTAATATGCATATTGATTATGGTGTCATTTTGTAAGACGTTTTTGTTGACTAATACTGAAAATAAACAATGATCAATTGTATTTTTACAGTGTCTTGTTACATGTGGAAAAGGAACAAAGCAGCGGCAGGTGTGGTGTCAACTGAATGAAGATCACTTGAGTGATGGCTTCTGTAATCCAAGTACCAAACCTGAATCGCTGAGACCGTGTGAGGTTAATAAATGTGCCACCTGGCAAGTAGGACCATGGGGATCTGTGAGTATAAGATATAAGGCATTTCTGATAAAATCCACCTTTTCAGAATGGCACAAAGATTGTGACATATTTACTCCCTCCTTAGTGGATGCAGCTAAATTTGAGTTGGTGTACTAGAAAATATATCCCTGACATGTAAACCCTTATGTGCAAAATTTTGTCAGTGCTGCAATTTTGCCATGATAAATATTTCAGCTTTGTTTTTTTAATTACTTTTGTTAAACAAAATGCTACAAATTCTATGCTTTTATCAAGGTTGTTTCAATTGAAAACTTTATCGTATTCTGCATTTAGATTGATATGTTTACTTTAGTTAAAGTAGGCATTGTTTAGAAGTTTTGTCAAAGCAGACAGCTAGGAGACTACAGGATGAGCAGTGAGGGTGAGAAGCTTATTATCCTGAGGAGGATGCCACATTTGTTGGGAAACCTCCTCATCTTTGACTGCACCTTATTCTCTTCCTTCTTTATCTTTTTCAAGTTTTTTTAACATATTGAGCAATGTATGTTATAAACCAGGTAGAGATTGAAAAGTCCTTAGTTCCCCTAAATTGTATAGACTCTGCCTCCAAAACAGGACCTCTAATGATTTGCATAACTTTTGAAAGATACAATAATATGGGGCATTTTGTTAATGTCAACATTTTATTAATAGCTGTGTAATAAATTTGAGTAAATATGCCTATTGACTGAATTAGCTAATTTTAGGTCTTTTATGTGGTATAATGTCCTAATAAAAAGATTTAAGGAAGTATACTATTAACTAGGTATTCATTAAGAAAATTATGTATGTGGATAATGGCTTTGATATATATATTTATATTCTTCTTGCAGTGCACAGCCACATGTGGACATGGGTATCAGATGCGTGCTGTTAAATGTGTCAACGAGCTATTGATTGCAGTGCTGGATGATAGAGAGTGCAGTGGGGCTGGTCGCCCAAGTGACAGGCAGGTAAAGGAAACTTCCTTGTGGACTATAAACAAAACAGATTTATGATATAGCAGGATTATAGATGCATTAAAATGATTTCCGTATGTATTTTTTCACTTAAACGTGTATGTCTTAAAAACGCATGAGTGTGGGATATACAGATAATTTATCATTCTTGGTTTTGCCATCTCTCTGGTTAATGAACTTTTTTACTCTTTAACTGCCATTGGATCACTCAGTTAACTTATATATTTCCATTCTTTGAACTGTAAAAGAAAAGTCATATCTATTATTCAGAATATTATGAATCTTTAAATGTGTTGTACTTTTTAAGGTATTGCTCTGTGTTCATTCAGAATGTTTCTGCTTAGTGGTACATAAGAAAGATGGTTGCTTTTACTTTTCAACCATCATACAGAATGATTCAAACTTTAGGAGTCAGAGTCTTATTGTTTGCTACTAGCACTTGACAGTGCTTTGTGCTTTTAAAAAATAAAAACCTTTAGATCCTCTATTTATAATTTTGTAAGCAGCTATTCTTAAATTAGACCTGTGGAAGTGGAAATTAAGTATAGGAATTAATATATATCAGAGTGATTCATTCATTGATGCTTTACAAGATCCATTTTTTCTTTTGAACAGGACTGTATAGTTACACCTTGCCCAATTATCCCTAAAATCGGGGCCACTTCATTACCTGCTGTTCCCATGGGCAAGACAGCACAATGGCGACATGGATCTTGGACCCCAGTAAGTGAATTCCTTAGAGATGTGCAGCATTTCTGTTATGGAGGCTTTTAGAGATAAGCAAAATGGTTGCTACAGATTTGCAAAATTAATGTATGCATTTATTCCCAAGTAATTTGATGGTGTGGAAGGAGTATGGGGTTTAGACTCAGGTAATTTAATTGCTTAGTCCTGCCCTGCCTTTTAAGAGCTCCGTGCCTCTGGGCAAAAAATTTAAATTTTCTGGGTCTAATTCTAATCTACAAAATGGGTATAACACTAATTCTAATGTCACAAAGTTACATAAGAATCAGATGCAATATTAGCCTTTTAATCAGCTTTTATTTAAACTACCAACATTTTCAATTTGTTTTTCTAAACTGACAACTTTAATGTATTGGGAGTTTATACTTTGCTTTAATCTTATGTGGAGTATTATTTTAAGCTTTATATATTCTGTATTTTAACTATGGGATCATATCTACTATCTCTATTAGGTTTTTCAAAGTACGGTAATCTTAACTATATCTTAAGATCTTCTTACATAAAATGTTTTTCACTATCTTTGGGAAGAGAATTGTTATTTCAAAATCTTGAGGGTTCTGTCCTTATAATCCCAATATCTAATTTGTGAAATTTATAACTAAACTGATTGGGAGATTAACTACTCTTGTTTTATTTCAGTCAGAATTGATGCCTGGTGGTATCATTTGTAACTTAAGTGTTTTCAAGTAACTTGATGTTTTAGAACTTTGAGTATAGCTCAAAGGGAAGTGGGAGAGGTACTGTATACTGCCTTCGTATAATCTGATTTTCTTTTTAAGTGTTCTGTGTCTTGTGGACGAGGTAATCAAGCCCGCTATGTAAGTTGCCGTGATGCTTATGATGGAATAGCAGATGAATCATATTGTGCCCATTTGCCCCGACCTGCTGAAGTATCTGTCTGTTTTAGCCCTTGTGGAGAGTGGCAAGCAGGGAACTGGTCACCTGTAAGTACTCTTATGAGATAAAAAAGGAAATGAAAATTTTAAATATAATACTTTAAAAAAATTCATGTTGTATTTTTTCATTATAAATTGTGGCTAAATTTTTGATCAGTGTTCAGCATCCTGTGGCAATGGAAAAACAATTCGGCAAGTTTTATGCATCAGCTACCATCACCCAATTAATGAGAATTACTGTGATCCTGAAGTTCGCCCTTTGATAGAACAAGAGTGTAACCTGGCAGCCTGCCCACCCACGTACAACCACTTCCCTAGTGCCTCTGAACAGCCAAGCCATCCTCCAGACAGGAATTTTCCATTAACTCACAAGCCAGAAGATAATCAAAATCAGGGGGTCCATCCATCAATCAGAGGAAACCAGTGGAGAACAGGACCGTGGGGATCAGTAAGCCATCTTTATTGTTATATTAATTCAGTAGTTTGGTTATTTTATAGCCTCTTAAAAGGCCTGTATAGAATGATATCAAATGCTTTCAATGCTAAATTTGTCTGAAGATCGATAATTAAATCCTAAAGGATTAAGCAGTTTTCCATTTAGATTACAAATCCCCATAGTTCTTACTGAATTGTACACTAGTGTGATATGATTACAGAAATATGCACTTTAAAGCAATCTGATAGCATCATTATAATAAAAACAAAAGAAAACCTTTTAAGAGGTAAGACTACAAATGTTTTTGAAAAAAAAATCAAATCATAAGATAGCAATGCAGTAAGCCTGCAAAACCCTGATAAACTACAAAAGGTATAATTGTAATTCATTTTTTACATGAGATTAATGGTATAAAATAAAGACAAACACCAATGTAAAAGTTAAGTAACTTCATGCTATCTTTTGGGTTTTATTCCTTCTTGATGAGACTTTAAAACTTTAATTCTTTTTCCCTTAATGCTTTGGACTGGACTCTTTTCCTAATGCAAGATTCAGAGCCTCACCTCTTAATCAACAAATTCTAATGAAGCCCCCAGTGAAACTAAGTGTTTTGGCAGATTTTCTTGATTCAAACCGTGATCACAATAAAGGAAATTTTAATGTAGACTTTGATTTTGATGGCGTTCTGATTTTTTTCACTGTGTCATTTCACGATGTGGATGTAGTTAGTGTGTAATCTGTGTTTTATCCTTGCCAGTGCTCTAGTAGTTGTGCTGGAGGACTTCAGCGTAGAGTTGTGGTCTGCCAGGATGAAAATGGACAAAGTGCCAGTAACTGTAATGCAGCCTCCAAGCCCCCAGAGTCAAAGCACTGTGATTCGGGACCTTGTCCACAGTGGAACTATGGAAGCTGGGGAGAAGTAAGTCATAATATTTCTTAAACTTATGGAGATGATTACTTTGCTAAGTCCAAAAGTTAAGCACTTCATGCTGTTGCATTCTCTTGGTTAATCTTACTTCACTATACTATATAGAAAGAGGATTTTTGTTTTTTGTTTTGTTTTGTTTTGTTTTTTAACTGAGACTAAATGACTAAAACATTGTTCTTTTCATAAATGATCAGTCTTGGTATGTCACTCATTTTATGAGAAATTCATTTTATGAAAATTTCAAATGCTTTAACCGAACCTGGTATGTTGGCCCAAATGTCTGTGAACTACTAATACCTTTCTAAAATTAATATATTATTGTTCCATTTTCTTAGAAAAGACCTTGTTTATATTCCATTACTGAACCATTCATTCGGTAGATCTTGCTTTGTTTTTAAAGCAAGGTTGTTGTCAATTATTGATGACTTTTTGCATACCCAGGCACTCTTCCAGGCATAGGGAATATGAAGATAATTTTTAAAAAGGTCATTATGAGTACCATCCCATCTTTGGTATGCATTTGATTTTTGGTAGTCTATTTAACTGTTCTGGGCCTTAGTTTCTTTACCTTGAGCCTTAAAATTATTTGTTTCTTTAACTGTAAGAAAGAATAAGAAATGAATATTTATATTGGCTTTGGATGATGGATGAAATAAATCACCTATTTTAGTTAGTCAAATATTTTTGCTTGCATGGAGGTAATGTAGTACAACATTGTAAATGTAATGACCACCACTAAACAATGTATTTGAATGTGCTTAAAAGGGGAAATTTTAGGTTGTTTGTATGTTATTAGAATACAAATTTAAAGAAAAAAACAAAACATAGGACTGTACCACACACTGCACCCTAATGTTATCTATGAACTATAGTTAATATTATAATATTGTTTCATCAGTTGTAACAAAGTTACCATACTAATGCAAAGTGTTAATAGGGAAAACACTGAGTGTTAGGGAATATATGGGAACTCTATTTTCTGCATGATTTTTCTGTAAACCCACAACATCTCTAATTAAGAAAAAAACTATAAAAAATTCGGCACATGTTTCTCTCCATTGATACTTAGAAATCATCATTTAAGGATATGCATCTCTTACTAGGTGCTAATAAATAACAAGAACATTTTTAAAACATACTTTTTGTTTTTTCAAAATGCGGGTAACTAATTTCTGAGTATACGCATGCTTATTGTGAAAATTTAAATAATATGAAAAAATCTAAAGTGTCAGACACTCATGTTTTGATGTATTTCCTGCTAGACTTGTTCTGCATGGGTTCCAGAAATTGACTCATATTAAACATGGTGTTTTGCCATGTGCTGTTTCATGTAATATATACTGAATATCTTTACACCTGTATAAATTTAGATCTACTTTATTAGCTTTCTTGACTACATAGTAATCCACTGATTGGATACCAGAGTTTGTATAGTTAATACTTATTACCTAATTAAATAAATTTTGTTTCTTACTTAAGCTGCCAACAGTATTTTATAGACCCCTGATATGTTGTTCAAAAAGCTTATGATATTAATTCTCAAAATTTGTTTGTTTTTTTAATCATAGAATTAAAGCCTTGATTTTTTTTTTTATTGTGGAGAGATGTAGAGAATTATGTAAAATTGATAAAATTTAAAATCTAGCATTCCTAATTATGTATTAAACTAGTTAAATAAAGCAAATGATATTTTCTTTAAAGCTACGTAATTTTGAATTTTCCCCTTTTTGTTTTTAGTGTACACAGACATGTGGAGGAGGAACAAAATCAAGATTTGTAATATGTCAGTTTCCCAACGGCCAAATGTTACAAGAGCAAAACTGTGAGATCTTAAACAAGCCTCCCAGTGTGATACAGTGTCATGTGCATGCTTGCCCTGATGATGTTTCATGGCATCGGGGACCATGGAAATCGGTACGATAGTATTCTTTTCCTTATTCTTTTTGTTTTGTTTTGTTTCACTATGTCCCTTTGCTTCAATTTCCTCTCTTTATAAATTATGGAATGTATGTATGACATCTTTTCTGATCATCTTGTAAAGACACCATTGGCCATCTTGGCCTGTGCTTTAAAATTTGATAATTTAGAAAAGGAATCCATTCAATTTCAAGTACTGTAATATATATAATAGTTCTGTATGTATTTATTGTTTTATATGTGAATTTTGAACCATAGCACTATTCCAATGGAAATACTATTTCCCATTTATCTTTGGCTTGCCCTCTAATCAATCAGAAATATTTTACAATTTGCATCTGTACATAAAGTTAATACTGTGCATGTAACAAAGGCAAATTAAGGCTGTGTCTTGTTTTGGTCATAATATCATTTTATGTGGCTTTTGTCTGTCAGTGTCCAATAACTGATCCAGTACCAAATAATGATCTTTAAAACTTTGTTTTTATTATTGTTAAACTTAGTGTTTTGTTTGGAAATGTGAAAATATTATATTAAAGAAAAGATAGAGAAATTTACTTACACAAAGTAAATTATTTACTTTGTCACATATATCATTGAAAAGTATGACTTATATAATAATTTATATAAATATTAATTTCTTCCACTGTGTGGAGTTAACTGCGTTTTGGGGTTATTTTAATTTCTGTTTGGTTATTTTTTGAAGCCATAGACAAAATTCATAAATATTGTCCATGAATTGTTTGTTATTTCTAGTATTCTTCCAATATCTAGGCTTTGAAAAATAATTAATATGTAAATTACTTGAAATTAGCATTTTGATCCCCTTTGATCTTTTAAATTATGAGCAAACAAATTTGCTTCTTTCAGGGGAAATACTGGTTTGAGTCTATAATTTATTTATAAAGTTAAACATAGCTTTATTTGGAAAATAATTGTAACTCACTTTCATAACCAACTCTTGTCTCCACTTGTGTTGATTTTGTCCAAGTCAAACCCTTAGCATGAGAATTACACCCAAATTTCAGGTCATGCTATTTGAAGAGTAGGTCAAATTCTGGTTCAGGCTGAAATTCATTTGTATAGTCAAAGTGTGACTGATAATATAAAGCAACAAAACATTTTAATTCTATAGAAAATCATAAAATAAAATTGCTGCTTCATAGGGCCATTACTTTGTGGAAACTCACAAAAACATTTTGTCATAGAAAACATTCACGTTTATTTAATAAATGTTTACTGAGCATCTGCTATATCCTAGGCACTCTGCTACAGAAATAATTAAGACATATTTCTTAACCCCTGTGGAGTTCACAGTCAAAATTGGGGAGATTTGAAATACTATAGGAACTCACCATAAAAAGCCATAAGTTTTTGTTAACACTGTCTTAGATTGGAAATTCACTTTCTTTCCACTCTATCTATTACATTTTCAGTCATTTCATTGGTCTGAGTTTGCAAGCCTAGGCTATGGATTGTCTCCTTGGAATCTTGCCCCAGTTAAGAAAGCAACCTCTTAATAGCTAATTAGAGACTGAATTACAATGTCGTTTGTGTCTCAGCACAAAGATTTTATTCCCCCTATTCATTCATGACTTAATTAGTTCACAAAGCTTTAAACATTTACTATGTCTCCTGCTTTGTACTAGGTATTGAAGTGCCTAGATTTAAATGTTTATGAGTCAGATTTTTTATTTCAAGGATCAGCAAACTATGGCCCACGGCTTAGTTTTGTAAAACAGTTTTGTTGGAACATAGTTGTGCTCATTCATTTACTATAGTCGTGCTTGTTTGTTTACCAAAAGTAGTTAATCCTTTTTTTTTTTTTTGCTTTCATACTACAATGGCAGAATTTACAGCTGTGGTAGAGATTATATGGTGCACAAAGTCTAAAATATTTAATATCTGCCCCTTTACAGAAAAAGATTGCTGATCCTTGTTCTATTTAATAAATATTATAATGCCTTTTAAATTTAACATGAAATAGAATATTAAGATTACAAATATTACTTTTGGGTCGGATTTAGATGAACTTGATTCTTTGTTTAGTATTTTAAAACATTTATTCGCCTTCTCTACATATTAACTATGGTATTCACACAGTTTTATATATTGTATTGGAATGTATCTATTATTATATTCCAATATATTTATGTCATGCTATATTTTTATATATAAATGATTTTGTAAGTGAAGAACTTGAATATTCATTGAAGTCCTGTGCATAGGTGACTTTTTCAACTTCACAGAAACAAATGACCAAGAAAACAATAATAATCACAAATTACAAAATAGTAAGACAGAAGTAAAGAATTCTTCATCATTTACTACGTATCTCTTCTAAAAGGAGTTCATTTAAGAATTCAATCTTTGCACTAGTGGAAGAATTGTAATATCTTTTTTTTTTTTTAATGCAGATGAACCTTAAAAAATCAAAATAAATTTTTACGTCAGAGTTTTTTACAGACTTATTTATTTACTTTTTTTCTTCAGATTTTTTTTATTAGAGTAGTTGTAGGTTTACAGAAAATTCATCCATAAAGTACATTTATTTACTTATAGATGTTTAAAGTACATATATATCATTAGAATGCCTGGATTTCTTTCATTATATGAAGAAAGTTTGTTCCTTAAATTACCCTTTTATATTAAAAGGGTTTAAGGGATCTGAAGTTATGTTGTCAAAACCAGATTTACCTCTTTCACTGTTGCTACATATTAGCTAAACTTCTGAATACCTCTTATTATTACCATAGCCGGTTAATATTCCTTCATGAATAGCCTTAATTTCAACAGATCCTATTCAATAAGTTAGAAAATTAAGAAAAAGTTATATAAATGACATGAAATTTCAGAAACCAATATGAAGCCTAAATCATTTTAAAATATAGGAAGAAAGAAAAGTCATAAGTATGCATTTAGATTTTCTCAATATTGTGGGAAATCTTGTTCTGTAATAACTTATAAGCATGATTCGAGAAAGGTCTAAATAAATCTTAACCTATGTCTGTTAATTTAATGACTATATTTTTGTGATTAATCATTGTGAAATAATTGTATTTTAACCCCTGTGTATTTGACATTTGTTGTGGCTCTGTGCTTTGCATAATTCATATGTATGTTATATTTTTACTCCTTGGATCAGTACCTAAAATGTTTTAAGTCACTGAACAGATCATGTATTGTAATGAATACCTCCTTTCTTTCGGGGGTAGTCTTCTTATATAACAAATTGTTAATTTCTCTTATTAAACATTTGATGATTAAATAGTGTGTTTTCATACTTTTGCTTAGTATGCTATTGCTATTCTTCACATAATATTTCTGTTTGAAACTAACATTGGGATTTGAAAGTATAAGACTTATTGTTTAGTTATCAATTTCTAAATATAGAAAATTTTACATTTCCTTTACTGTATTATTAAAAATGAATAAAAATTTATGATGTGAACAAATTTATTTTGTAAGTTAAAAATAGATGTGTTTATGTCTAAGGTAGTCTTTAAAAAGGTGAGTAAAAGTTTTGTTTTTTTCTTTTTACTTGAGTATACAGTCAGGGACCTTCTATTTAACATAGAATTGTTCTAGCAAATGCTATTTAAATAAATTTATATTTCTCTCTATGTATTTTCCACTAAACCTCATTTAAGAAGTAACTCATTCTCCTAGAATGTTTTTATTCCATAAGTAGAATGAAATCATATTTAGTAAGCAAAGAATGCAAATAACGTATACCCCAGTTATATTCTGGGCATTAGGAAGGTTCAACTGATAAAAAAATGCAATAAGATTTTCCTTTTCCTTTAAATATTGTTTTTTTAATCACAAAAAAAGAAAGTTGTTGTTATAGAACTAAAGCTTGCTACTTAAACCCTCCTTATTTTTGTGTCCCCCCCCATTTAAAAAAAATTTTTAATGTCTTCTATAGAATTGTGCAGAAAAACTACATACTATACTAAATCTCTAATATGATAGAATGGAATGTAACAAACAGAGGCACTTTCAGAAATGAGCATGTGGTAGCAGCAGAAGCACACACCCAGTAAATCTGGAGCTTGTCACTTTAACAGCTTTGTGTAACAAAACATTGAGGGTCTGTACAACACTGTAGCTCCCACTTAAGGTGAAATTCACTCACTCAGGAAGAAACTTGTTTCTGCTGCCTTGTCTCCTAGGCCAGCAACAGCCAAGGGAACAAGGTAATGTGTGTGAAATGGTTTCAAGAAATTGTCAATTCTTTATATTGACTTTGTAAGGTGAAATGTTCAGTAGAAACATTTATAGTAATCAGTTATTTCTTTAAATTTGAAAAGATACATGTAAGCACAATAATAGGCTGGGAATCTATTTTATTCTAAATTTATCATAGAAATATTTAACTATTAATAAGTATTGAAATAGAATGTTTCTTTTTATTATGTTTATTATCATTATCTTACCATATCCTATTGATTCTCCCCCAAATCATGAGCATCTACTACATGTCAGGCAGCTTGCTAGTCAGAGATAATCAGGTACAATCCCTCCGTACAGGGAATTTTCAGTTTTAGTGGTGAATGTAGTAAATAAACAGATGATCAGAATTCAGGGTGGGATTCCTATTTCATTTTAGCAACAGCCATGTGATTTACAATATTGAAGACCCAGAATATTTGGGATTTTTGAGAACAATACAAAAATTAGTGATGAGGACTGTACATGAACAAAATAAATCTACTAGTAGTTTGATCCTTCTGAAACCCTAAACTAGTGGGATACATTCCATCACAACCTGGAAGATTTGAGCAATGTCCTAAGTCCCTACTCTAGAAAAATGGCTTAATTGCACTATCCTTCTTCTCTGTACACATGTTCTGCATAAGATGGTTTAAAAAAGAAATACAGGCATTGATTATATTAGGGCACTTAGATACCCAAATTTTTGTTCTAAAGATTTTATGTATTAACTTTCAGTAGTGTTCAAGAGTTTATCATACTGCTTGACATTTTCTGGATACTTGATTTCTGATTTTTTCTATCATGCATACCCTCTCAGTAAAAATTTTTGGGCATGTAACCATGTATTTTTCTTATATGTTTATACATTGCAAACATAAAGTAATATATAAAATATTATGTGATTTATAGAACATAAAATATGATTTTAAAAGGAGACGAATATATTAAATACAATTTTTAGTTTATGAGTGGTAACAAAACTTTTCTCTCACTGAACTATTGTTATGTTTATCTCCCTGAATATGCTTCATTAGTTTTGAAACTCTTGGTTCAGCACTATCCGATAGCAATTAAAAAATCTGGTTCTAAATTTAGTTTATTTCAATATATGGTTTCAATAGTTTCCATAACTGAAAAACTTACCTCACAAAAATACCTAACTCCCAATAGTGAAGTTTATCATTAGATACTCATTTTATAATAGTAATTGATTTTAAATTCATTACCAATTATTCATAAAATTTTAATTGAAATTTTTGTCTCAAACATTTCCAGTTTCCACAATGTCAGTCAGTTATATAAAACTACTAGAGGGTGTTCATAGTTTTATCTTTTAACAACTAGGTTTAAAACTCAATGACAATTTGCAGGAGATTTAAACAGAAAATTTTGTCTCCAAGTTTTCAAAATATCTCTTTATGAGAGTTTTTATAGTTGGTATATTCTTTTGCAACAAAATCACATAATACCAGAAACATTTCCAAACATTTCAAAATGTTTTTCCCTTAGCAGGAGTTTCAAAAAGCAATTATGTTCTCATCCACTGTTAAATGGCTTCTTAACCTTAAGGGGCTATTTATGAATCTATTTTTTAAAAATATCTCTTAGTTGTCACACTTTATCATTGACATAGAAATGTATCAGCCAATTTGGAACAAGCATCTTTTTGTAAAAAAAAAAAAAATAGCAGCGAAAACAAACTAGTAATTCATCTCTGAGTCTGAAAGCCCATTTGGTAGTTTGAAGATAACCAGCAACCTTTGTTTGCTTAAAGCTAAAACTAAAACTTAATAAACCACTACTACCACTTCCTGCTTGTCTTACCATGCCTCATCTCCTTACAGTGTAGTGTGTGTGTGTGTGTGTGTGTGTGTGTGTGTGTGTGTGTGTGTGTGTGTGTGAGTATTCCAAAATCTGGCTCTATGTTCAATTAATTTGAGCTCTCAATGGAATAAGAGCATCACTGGCTGTACCCAGCAAAGCCATAATATCCATATTTAACTGCAGTTGGGAAAATGCCTAGTTCCTGGTCTCAGGTTTTTCATGCATAAAACAATGTATTGAAATATAAATACCAACTCCACATATTTGTCAGAATTAAATGAAATATTGCAAAATTCTTGGTAAATTACTTAGTAGACCACTTAATAAGGTCCTTATTTAATATATACAGAATTCTTATGTACCAGTTGTTTACTGAGCTCGAAAGCTATCCTCTTATATTGCACTGAGCTATTTTTTTTTTCATTTTTATTGAGATTGTTCAGATACCATACAATTATCCAAAGATCCAAAGTGTACAATCACTTGCCCCTTGGTACCCTCATACAGCTGTGCATCCATCACACTTAATTTTTGTTCAATTTTTAGAAACTTTTCATTACTCCAGACAAGAAATAAAGTGAAAGATGAAAAAAAAAAAAAAGGAAACTCTAATCCTCCCCTATCCCTAACCAACCCCCCTCAACTGTTGACTCGTAGTATTGATATAGTACATTTGTTACTGTTTATGAAAAAATGTTAAAATACTACTAACTGTAGTATATAGTTTGTAATAGGTATATAGTTCTTCCCTATATGCCCCTCTATTATTAACTTCTAATTGTATTGTCATACATTTGTTCTGGTTCATGGAAGTGATTTCTAGTATTTGTACAGTTGATCATGGACATTGCCCACCATAGGATTCAGTTTTATACATTCCCATCTTTTGACCTCCAACCTTCCTTCTGGTGACATATATGACTCTGAGCTTCCCCTTTCCACCTCATTCACACACCATTCGGCACTGTTAGTTATTCTCACATCTTGCTACCAACACCCCTGTTCATTTCCAAACATTTAAGTTCATCCTAATTGAACATTCTGCTCATACTAAGCAACCACTCCCCATTCTTAAGCCTCATCCTATATCTTGGTACCTTATATTTCATGTCTATGAGTTTACATATTATAATTAGTTCCTATCAGTGAGACCCTGCAATAATTGTCCTAATGTGTCTGGCTTATTTCACTCAGTATATTGCCCTCGAGGTTTTGTCATCAACCCATTTTTTTTTAAGATGGTTTTGTTCACTCACCATACATTCCATCCCAAGTAAATAATCAATGGTTTTCTGCATGGTCATACATTTATGTGTTCACCACCTTCACCATTATCTATATAAGAGCATCTACATTTCTTCCACAAGGTAGGAGGGAGAGTCAAAGAAGGTAGAGAGGAAAAAGAGGGAAAAAAAAAAGACAGCTAGGAAGCAGCAAAAGGAAAAATAACCTTAAATCAAAGTAGAATAAAGAATCAGACAATACCACCAATGTCAAGTGTCTAACATGCCTCCCCATCCCCCCCTCTTATCTGCATTCACCTTGGTATATCACCTTTGTTACATTAAAGGAAGCATAATACAATGATTCTATTAGTTATAGTCTCTAGTTTATGCTGATTGCATCCCTCCCCCAATGCCTCCCCATTTTTAACACATTTTTAACACCTTGCAAGGTTGACATTTGCTTGTTCTCCCTCGTAAAAGAACATATTTGTACCTTTTATCACAATTGTCAAATACTCTAGATTTCACCAAGTTACACAGTCCCACTCTTTATCTTTCCTCCTTTCTTGTGGTGTCTCACATGCTCCCCACCTTCCTCTCTCAACCGTATTCATAGTTACCTTTGTTCAGTGTACTTACATTGTTGTGCTACCATCTCCCAAAATTGTGTTCCAAACCACGCACTCCTGTCTTCTATCACCCTGTAGTGCTCCCTTTAGTATTTCCTGTAGGACAGGTGTCTTGTTCACAAAGTCTCTCATTGTCTGTTTATCAGAAAATATTTTGAGCTCTCCCTCATATTTAAAGGACAGCTTTGCTGGATACAGGATTCTTGGTTGGTGGTTTTTCTCTTTCAGTATCTTAAATATATCACACCACTTCCTTCTTGCCTCCATGGTTTCTGCTGAGAGATCTGCACATAGTCTTATTAAGTTTCCTTTGTATGTAATGGATCGCTTTTCTCTTTCTGCTTTCAGGATTCTCTCTTTGTCTTTGACATTTGATAATCTGATTATTAAGTGTCTTGGCGTAGGCCTATTCATATCTCTTCTGTTTGGAGTGCGCTGCGCTTCTTGGATCTGTAATTTTATGTCTTTCATAAGAGATGGGAAATTTTCATTAATTATTTCCTCTATTATTGCTTCTGCCCCCTTTCCCTTCTCTTCTCCTTCTGGGACACCAATGATACGTACATTATTGTACTTTGTTTCATCCTTGAGTTTCTGGAGACGTTGCTCATATTTTTTCATTCTTTCCTCCATCTGCTCCTTTGCGTGTAGGCTTTCAGGTGTTTTGTTCTCCAGTTCCTGAGTGTTTTCTTCTGCCTCTTGAGATGTGCTGTTGTATGTTTCCATTGTGTCTTTCATCTCTTGTGTTGTGCCTTTCATTTCCATAGATTCTACTGGTTGTTTTTTTGAACTTTTGATTTCTGCCGTATACATGTCCAGTGCTTCCTTTACAGCCTCTATCTCTTTTGCAATATCTTCTCTAAACTTTTTGAATTGATTTAGCATTAGTTGTTTAAATTCCTGTATCTCAGTTGAAGTGTACGTTTGTTCCTTTGACTGGGCCATAACTTTGTTTTTCTTAGTGTAGGTTGTAATTTTCTGTTGTCTAGGCATGGTTTCCTTGGTTATCCAAATCAGGTTTTCCCAGACCAGAAAAGGCTCAGGTCCCAGAGGGAAGAAATATTCAGTATCTGGTTTCCCTGAGGGTGTGTCTTAGAAAATTGTGCACTGCGCTATTTTTTAATTCAATTTTATTGAGAAATATTCACATACCATATAATCATCCAAAGCACTGAGCTATTTTTAATCTCTGTAGGCTTTTCATATTTTGTGATTGTGACCCAGGAGAACTTAGGGCCTTGGAAGTAACTTGGAGGAAATGGTGGCTACTGAATTGCCAAAAAAAAAAATCCATGCATCCATCTAGACATCTATCCATCAACCAATACATTCAAGATTATTGAGTCTCCATATATTTCAGGCAGTGCGTTAAAAATTCTGGACAACTAAAGTTGAATAAGAATAGCATGCTGTCCTCAAAGGACTCATGCTCCAGGGGAGATAACATATACACACAAATAACTAACACAAGGCAGAGAGAGAAAACATGCATTCAATTGGAGAAACATGGAAGGATTTATGGAGGAGAAGGCATTAGTCTAAGCCTTAAAGGATGGGTAGGATTTGAGTAGGAGAGGAGGTACCAGAGAGAAAGAACATCCTGAGTAATATTACAGAGATCAGGGAAAGCAGTTCAATTTGATATGGATGGTTTGTGAAAAACAAGAGATGGGCATAAGTTGGAGCCATATCAAAGAGGGTCAATGAATACCATATGTAAGAGATTTTTTAAAATTCTAGAAATATAGAGAAATCACTGAATGGGGATCAGAGCTGTGTTTCAGGAAGACTATAGATAATTTTAATCATAAAATGTGTGCAGCTGGAGAGTAAGGTCTAACAGAAATCTCTTCTAAAAGACTAGAGGGTGGTGACTCAGGGATCATTTGTGCAGTTATTCATCACATAATTATGGATTATGCATTCACAGCATTCACATGTTTGTGGGTAGAGTAGAAGAAGCCAGTGGAGATAGATTGATGGGACTGCTCTTGGTCAAAAGGTGGGATGGCATCTGCAGATGGGAAGAAAAGATGGACAGAATTTTAGTGTCAAGAGAAATAAGTTGAGAAAAGTCATGATGGATAGTTTTGAGATCAGTGAATTGGAAGTCAATTCGAGAGCAGTAGGATTATAAATTGCAGTGTTGGACCCTTTTGAGGTTGCATAATATGATTTTGTGTTATTCTTGCATAAGAGATTATAATCTTGACTTCACAAAGAAAATGTAAAGTTTACTATACTAATTTGAAAAGATCATCCTTCACCCAACTGAAATATTAAATCTGTCTTAGAGCTTGCGGATAAGAGTAAGATAGCTGTGGTTTTGGACTGTCCAGATTTGAATCTAGGCTGCTGGTATTTGAGCTGAGTGACATTTGGCAAATTATTTAGCATTTCTAAGATTTCATTTCTTTAGTTGAGTAAAAATAGTAGTTACCTCAAAGGATATTTTTGGTATGATTAAATGGAACAATTGGGTAAAGTTGATGGTATAGGGTCTGGTACATAAAAGCTCAGTATATTTTGCTTTTCATTATCATTTACCCAATATTAAGTGTATATTCCCTTTCCTCAAGGACCTAAAAATCCGAATAAGGATAACACACTGAACATTCTAAAAACAAGATTCCCTTAAGTGAATTTTATGCTAGTATAAGAAACCAATTTGGACTGGAGTTTAGTTTTATTTAATAAACTTTAATGAAAATATAACAAATAGCCAGAAAAATGCCAAATCATAAAGGTACAGTTCAATAAATTTTCCAAAGTGATGACACCTGTGTAGCCACACCCAGACCAAGAACATCAGCACCAGAAATTCCCTGTGAGCCTCCTTGCAGTCACCATTCCCCCAGAAGGTAATCACTGTTCTGACATCAAATATCATAGATTAGTTTGCCTGCTTTTGAACTTTATATAAATGGAATTTACATAAGTTATGTCTGTGAGAGGCACAATATTGTTTGTGAGAAGCATTCATGTTGTGCATAATTGTAGTTTCTCATTGCAGTTTAGCATTCATGGCATAAATAATCTACAATTTAGTTATCTGCTCTATCCAGCATTAGGGATTGTTTCCAATTTGGGAATTAAAAACAATGCTGTTATGAACATTTCTCCCACAAGCTTTTTGATGAACGTGTGTATGCCTATGTGTGAGGTATAAACCAGTTGAATTGAAGGATCTTAGTGTATTCTTACGTTCAGTTTTAGTTACTACCATCAGACAGTGTTCTAAAGTGGTTGTATGAGAATTCCAGTTGCTCCAAATCATTGCCAATGCTGATATTATCAGACCTTTATATTTTAGTCATTCTTGTGGGTTTTAATTTACATTTCTCTGATGACTTAATGGATTTGGGTGGCTTTTCATGTTTATTCCCGTGGGATATCCTCTTTTGTGAAGTGCATACTGGGTCTTTTGCCCATTTTTCCATTGAATTTCCCACTTTTTCTCACTGATTTGCCGGAGTTGTTTCTATATGCTGGATATGAGTAACTTTGAGTATATATTTTGAAGAATATCACCTTTTCATTTCAGTCTTTTAATATCATTTTAACTCAATCATAGCCACTGAGGAGTAGTAACAGGAAAAGAATTTTCATTTCTTCCCATTCAGAAGATAGATGGGAGATTCTGAGAGGAATAAAATGGACAAATATGGAGAAAAGAGCAAAACTGATGGCTTATGTGTGTAGGGAAGATTTACTTTTAAATGAGTTAAAAGAGTTTAAATGCTGGAGAGAAAACTTTCCACTTGATTCTGCTGGTTTAATTAGGAGAAAGACAATTAGGCATCCATGACCCAGTTCTTTAAAAAGTTGTGAAATCCCAGATTTTTGCTTCTCAAGAATTTCTGTTGAGTTTATTCATTCAGTAGATATTTACATAGCAGTTACTATGTGTTAGATAACCTTTGGTGTGGAGGATGAAAATATGAATGAAATAATACATATCTGATTATACATGCACACACAGCCATGCATTTTATTCTGCCTGAGAGTTGTTTCAACACTGATAGCTTTTTAAGATGGTTTAAATATCAATTTGATATTTAATAAAGAATTCTACTTCTGGAAGTTAGCACCTAGTCAAAAGCAATAGAAAGCAATAATAAAATTGGATTTTTGTAAAAAAAAGTTTTGTAGTATCTACTTGTGAATATTTAGATATAAAGTGTAGACTATTGAAATATCTATTTAAACTCACTTTTCTAGAGGTTAGGAAATATTTCCATATATATGTAAAGGAAAATTCTAAAAATGTTTTTAAAGAGAAATTGTTTGGAAAGTTTTTAGCTTGTAATAGTAACAAAAAGATTCAATCTTTGGAAAACTTTTATAATTTAAATATCTAGGAACAATTTCAGGATTTCATTCAAATAGCTGATGTAGTAGTAAAAGAGGCAATATGAAACTGAGACTTATTTGATAATTTTTAAGAACTGAACAATGGAAAATGCCTTTTCTATCAAAGGATGTCCCATACTTCAAGTGTACAGAATTGCATATTATACCCATCAATATTATGTATCTAAGAGCTAAATTATTGTGCTTCTTGGAATATTTTTAAAATACAATTTTCTCTAGGTGTTTTTTTTTGACCGTATTTTTAAAATTGGGAAAGACTTCCTACTTCCTCTTTCTTATATGTCTACACAAAACATAAATTATTTCAACAAGTTTCTCAACTGAAGGGCACACAGCTTCTATGTCTTATTGAATCTTTCTTAGGTTGGAGAACACACCACAACATAACAGAGCCCACTTCATTTTCAGGAAAGCTATAATGATTGTGATTCCTTATTTTTTGAGCTGAAACTCATATATATGAAACTTTTTATCTCCAGTTGTCATTCTACTCCCTGAAGTAAGAATAAGTTCTTCCACAGGACAAATATTTGAAGACAGGTATTTTTTTGTCTCTGTTTTCCTGGTTAAATGTATCCATTGCCTGGTTAAATATGTAAAGAGTTGTTAACCATCCAACCACCTTTGTTATGACTGTCTCAAAATGTAACATCTATAATTTCATTCATCAGCAAAAATGATCTAACTGTAAAGACAATAGTCTTAAAGAATTTAACTGTGGAGAATACTGCCACTTTTGTTATGGATGCTGTACCCAATTGTATCGCTTCACTTGTTAGCAGTTACCCAATTTTCTTATAGTGATCTCTCATCAGTAAAAACCTATATGTATAGTATATGATAAAGTTATTATCAGATTTTATTTATCCTTTGCAATAGATAATTTTTAAGCCCGTGTGTAGGACTTGGAATTTTTTCCTGATAGCCTGGATTTATATTTATTTATTTTAATTCTCATATCCAACTTTTCAATAAGTCCTCCCAACTTTTATATAATAAGTAAATCAGGAAGCATACTGTCTGTGTATTCTAAAGTAATTGAAAGTGTCCTTTTCAACAGTGCTGGGTCCAGAGTTCTAGAACATACATCAAGAGACGGCCCTCCAGATTGTCACTGATCTCCCCTAGTAAACCAAATATTATGTATTATAAATTATAAATTTAGTTTTCCTAAAGTAACGTGTATATTTTTAAAAAATCAAATGGCTCTGATAAAGAGAAAGAACTATCTCCTGTTACATTCTTTCCTACCCCAGAAGTAATATTTAATCCTTTTTGTCTATGTCTGTTTTATTTACTTCCATATTTCAAAGTAATAAATTTGTTTGCTATTTCTTGATGTAGCATGATGTATCAACAAGTACCTATTTTTCTTACAGACTTTTAAAGAGGATGAGAATTTAGCTCTCTTACATAAACCTCTAATAGGACAACCTAACCTTCCAAATAAATGCTTATTTTACCAACAGTCTGTGCTTATGCCAAGGTGGAGGCAAGTAGAATATTTTGAAATATTGCCCCTTCATGTACAACTCTTTTCTTGTCTCATTTAATATTTTGCTTATTTTTTTTAAGTTCTAATCATTATTTTTCTTCAAGTGCTTGAATTAATATGCAAGTCTCTATGAAGGATTTTCTTAAATGCTCAGATACATGTTCTTTCCTTGAATCCTGGAAAGGATGCCTCTAATGTGGCAAGAATCATTGTAATCCTTCCTGTGGTCTTTTCGTTCTTCAATTTTGATTGCTTTTTCTTGCATCACATGTATTTCTCTTTTTTTGATTTACTCTCTCATACTAAAACCCTTCTTCCTGTATCTTCCTAAAAAAAGGAAAATGGAAGGTACATTTTTCCATCCATGCAAATCTGAAAGGTCTTCGTTCAATACTCATAAATGGTTAATAATTTAGCCTGGTTGTAATAGTCTAGCTTTGAAAATAATTCCCCTCAGACTTTTTAAGGTGTAATGTTACTATCCTCTAGCATTCTGGGCTTATTATTTAGTGGTCTGATGTGATTGCTGTGATTCTGATTCCTGATCTTTTCTGTGTGCTCTTGTTTCCATTCCCCTGCCACTGAAACTTTTGGTATCTTCTCATGGTTCCTGTAGTTCTGATATTTCATGATTAAGTGATACAGTTCTGTGTGTGTGTGTGTGTGTGTGTGTGTGTATGTGTGTGTGTTTAAAATTCAGTTTTCTAGGAAATTTGTAGGCTCTTTCTTTAAGGAACTTGTGCTGAGAAAATTTATTGTATTATTTCTTTGATAATGTCTATGCAACCATTTTCTTTGTATTTTTTGGACTGATCCTCTAAATATATTTTTTATTCTATTTTCCACCTGTCTTTCTGTTTTGCTTTATAGGAAATTTTATCAATAACCAAAACATCTATTGAATTATTTATTTTAGTTATATTTTTAATTATCAAAAGCTTTTTCTTGTTTTCTGATTTTTTTTGGTCTTCATATTCTATTCTTGTTTTATGCTTTTATACATAAAACATTCACTCACTTTGTATATCATCTGTGGCTTTTTTTTTTTTTTTTGAGGGGATATTTTCTATTGTCTTTTTATTCTTCAGATCCTTCCTTCGGACGGTAGGAAGAGTATAGATTTTCTGGCTTTCCTGCTGAAGATTTTCCTCAAATGCTGATTATTCTCTGCAGCTCTTTCTTATTTAAGAATAAGACACTAAATAATTTATTTGAAGATCTGCACTTGGATAGAGATTGTTGACTGGTGGTTTTCCCTGTAAATCAATGTTTTTAGGTCTTTTCTCTTAGATACTTAGTTTCTTCATTTTCATCCTGTAATGCATTGCCTGAAAGGGATTGTAGTTTGGGATCGAAGTCTTAGATTGCAAGAGTTCAATATGTAGATTTCCCTTAATCTTCCCCTAATTTCCCTAACCCTGGTGCCCCGCAGTTTAATTTCTCCAGAGAATAAACCTGCAATCTGGTCATGGAGGATTGGAGGAGTTGCAGCATGATTTGTTGCATTCAGGTGCTAAGCTTCTCAAGGGTTCTGCAGCTACAAGTTTGTCTTGCTTCACTCTGGTCTTTTCCACTATGAATTTCATCGTATTTGCATCTTCCAAAGTTACTGAAATCTATTTCATTAACTTTGAAAAAAATTGGGAGTGAGAGGATATGAATACATATGGTCATTCCACCGTTTTTAACTGAAACGTGTTATTTTTTAGCTGGGTGATTATTCAACCTCTTGTTCTATGTTTTATTTTACTGTCTCCATCTTATTTCCATTCTGGAAATAGTTTGAAGTTTATTTAATAGATTTTTCAGCATTTAGGTAAACAGAGTTCTTTTCTGGGAGAACAAGATGGACTTTTACTGGAGTTCCATTGGGTTGATTTCCCTACTTAACTCACTTGTGATTGATTTCTAAATGTATGAGTCTTGAGCAATGACCATACTCCATGCTTGTATTTAATAAAGAAATCAATGTCATAAATTATATTTTCACTATATTTTATATTTCCTCAGGATTTGAGGAAGGAAGAAAAGAGGAGTGATGGAGGTTTAATATGCATTTAATTGTATCAAGCACAATTCATGCATTATCTCCTTTAATCTTGCAACTTCCCTGATGTTCAAGTATTATTATTGCCATCTAATGATGAGAAAACCAAGAGTGGGAGACATTAAACATCTAGCCCAAGGTTGCCAAAATAGTGATGGGGAGATTCAAATATAGGTCTCTAACCCCAAATTCCATTCCCTTTTTATTATTCCATCCAGTTCTCCTCAATATCGAAAATTATGAAACTTCACCTTAAACTTTAATCTAAATAATTTATTTTGATATGATTAAGATAATAAATTTAAGTTAGGTTAAAATCACTGAAATATTAATATATATTTATACATAACAAATATAAAATTAGTAAAAAAACATTCTTGCCTCAGAATTTTTATTTCATATGCTAAATGGACATAAATATGTGCAATGGGTGGTTTCCTTTTCATCTTAACTCTGACTTTTTGCTTTTCAAACCATTTGTAGAGCTCATTTTAAAAATTTCTCATCAAGCATTCTCTGCATATTCTTTTTTAGACCTTTATAACCCTACTTGAAAGCAAACTTCTTGGCTTTATTTCTGTTAACTCCCACAGATAGCACTTAAAACATTTGTAGAAACTTGAAATGGTAAGTCCTACTATTTTGCTGGCACCTGATCATAAGAATTTTGTAAATGTTAGCATAGTAAGTAATGCCTTACAAGTCAAATTTCTTAAAAAAGGTATGCTTTTGTTATTCTTCTGATCTCTTTACCTTCTTATGGTCAACCCACACTGAATAGTTTTCTGCTTTGCTGGGAAGGCAGATGCTCATAATTCTGGTTGTAGACTCCCAGGGGAAAGAAAGGAGTGTGGTTTTCATAATGGAATGTTCTATACACTGTTGCAAAGGCAATGTCCTGGGTTGTTGTGATTTGTGTAAAAACATCCACAAAAAAGAAATTCACAATATTGGCCCCCATAGAATTGTTAAAATTAGACAAGCTTCACATTATTCTCTTATTGACCATAACACATTTTTCCTGTCTCCAAATGGTTGTAAAGATGCATGTTACTTGATGAGTCAATAAAAACTCCCAAAAGGAACTCTTTAGATGAGTTCCACTTGCTAAACAGATTTTATAGAGGAGTCCATTATCTCTTTGTAGTACAAACTGTATTATCAGACAGAAAGTTCAAACAACTAATTAGAAAACTAATGGCAGTTTTCTTTCTAAAGTGTTGTTTGCCACAAATAGTGCTTAGATTTTGAATTAGAATTGCATTTATTGTTGATTATCTTCCAGCCAAATAACTCTAAGTTCAATAAGTAGGTTTATAGGTATGGAATGATTCTTTATCCTGTCTTATTATAGAATAAAATTAATCCAATAATTGAGTCCTTTCATTACCAGTACTGGGGAGATTTTTCATTCTGATTTTCAAATATCTATTTGATGTATGGAAAATATTACTATATGATGAGATAAATGGAATTTTTTGTAGACACGGTGCTTGATTTATTGCAACTGTGTTTCAGTTTTTATATTTGAAAATGAAAATAATCACAAAACTTTTCCAAAGTCATCATTTAGAAAATAATAATTATATTGCAGTAAATTATCTTTAAATATCACTCCCAGTTGAATTGGCCAAATGAATTATACATGAGATCATTCATATTGCACTGATTAACTTAGAACTGTAAATCCATTATGTATGTGTGTGTGTGTGTGTACATAAACTTAAAATTTAAGAACAGGAAATTGAAAGAAAAAGTTATAATTATTACAATAATATGAGTGCAGTGAAAGTTTGTTGGATATGTTTATTGTTAAGCATCTATTTCTTTGTACTTTAGTTTGGACTCAAAAATTTTTTCAAATTAATCATTTTCAAGTTTTAAATATAATTGTATGCAGTGCAATAGAATGAAGTATTCTAGTGTTAAATATTTTTTTTAAACAAATGCTGTCTTGGTTCATTAAAGCTGCACAGTCACAGGACATCTACAACAGGCTGAAAAGGAAATCTTCAAACTCCCATTAAACTTTTAAATATTTAGTGTACTTTTTCAGGAAACACCACGAATGGGGTCCTGGTTGATGGATTTAGTATGTTACTCCTTGGTGCACATATGCATTAAATTAAAAGAATAATAATCGTGCTGTTTTATAGAGTTGACACTCTTAATATGCATATTTTTGTCTTTTGTTTTGTTTTAAAAAGTGGGACAGCCTACTGTATCCTAACTACTTTAATGTTTATTCCACTGATAATTGAGGAGCTCAGTTGAAAATAGTTTTTCGCCATTATAAAGAATATCCATAATTATTAACTGGTTGTATAAAACTCATCATTAAGATTTTACAGTAATCAGGCTTTTCTCTTACATGCATATAAGTTATCATTGGCCTACTGAAGATTTTAAATAACTTGCTGTTGTAATATAGCCTCTCTATTATATTTAGAGAATGTTATAATAGGCTTCTTGAAAAAACAAGGAAAAAGAATACACATATATTCATAGATACATACACATAATAGTGTCTTATTCCCCAGAATATCTGATTTCTTGTTCATTTTGCCATGAAACTCTTATCTTTTCCCTGTTTACTGTCATCTAATAGACTACTCTTGTTTTACAATACTGTTGTAAGGACACGTAAAATATTTTTTTAAATGTCATTAGAAAAATTACCTAGCAAAAATAATTAAAATCAAAATTTTTAATTTAACTTCACTAAAGAAGCATAAGATATTTTAGTTTTTAAAAGATAAAAACAAATATAAATATGTTTCAATAATGAGAAATTCATGGATCCTTTTGGAATTGCCTCTTAAGACTATGGAAAACACTAATCTCATTAATCCAAGAGTGACTTTCCAACACCTGATCATGCTTTAGCTATTATAATATGCTTGTGTCTGATATCAAAACTTTTCTTTTTTATATACATTGTAAATTGATGATTCGTATTTATTTGCACTTGTATAGATGGAAATGATTTCTGATTAGTAATGAGAAGAGGTATTTGGATTTGGATTTGTAATGTGTAATTTCATTTCTGTGAGTTTAGCTCTCATGAAACCAAAAGGTTATGTAAACCCACTTGTCACTCAGTAGTAGAATTTCCTTGGCTGCCTGGAGATATTAGCTAATTCCTGTAATACAATGGGCAATAGGATAGATGTCCTATCCAGCCATAGGGTTTGAGCTTTTACATTTTCAACAGATGAATTTATGGATCTCATTATCAAAAAAGAGATGAGAGTTGATGTGATATCTAGAAATAAAGTAAAAATTTGCTTCTTCATCTCTCTAGTCATTTGATGACTTTTTAAGGATTAATTATCTTTTGAAAAAAATTAGAAAATTCCAAAAATTTTGAAAAGCAAAGTGAAACTGAATAATAGTGACCTCATTTATTTTTATTCAGTTTTGTATAGCTACTTTCCATTTTCTTGCTAGTTATTTTTTGTTTAATAACAGCATTTGAAAACTAAAATTTAATCAAATGGCCGAGGGAGAAAAATTATGACTCTTATGTTTATGTCTTGTTAAATTGCTTATTTATGATAGCTGAGAAACTAAATGACATGGTTTGTGAGAAAGCGTAATAATGAATAAAGTGTTTATAATAAGATTATAAAATTTTAAAATAGTCTGTTAAATTTAAAATATTTTCCTTACTATCAAATGAGGAGGAATGTTAAGGGGGCACTAGTTTAGTTGTCACAAGATACTTCTAGTTCTGATAAATTTTCCTTGAAAAGAGGTGATGTTGCTCCTAGATTATGAAAAATCAGGTATTATTTCTAGTCTCTACTCATTGAAAACAATGAGGTCATTGCAAAATTTATGCACTAAAAGTCCATTTAGAGAATTGGCAACTATTTCAGCTATGTGCAGAATGAATTTAGGAAATTTTAAATTAAAAAACAAGAATTTATATGAATTGCTAGAATTTTCCTTAAAGTCCATGCTCCCATTATTAGACTGCTAATCTTGATACTCATAAAAATATTTCATGTTGAATTTATAGTTTATGTCAGAGCTCTCTTCTAATACTAAGTTTACTTTTAGAGAAATTTAGCTGAAGTGTGCATGATGAACATAGAAACAAAAACAAATACCTTCATCCAGAAATGACACTTATGCAAGAGAAAGGAAAATTCGCTACCTTTTTAGTTAAACTTGAACAGGCCCTATGGATAATCCAAATTCAGAAGGTTCTTCTCCCCCTCCTTCTCCTCCTCCTCCTCCATCTCCTCCGCCTCCTCATTCTTTTGTATCCAATAGTGGATTAAGGTAGCTTTATAGTAAAACTGAGGATGGTCATTATTATGTAAAATAACCATTGAATTTTAAACATACCACCTACGTTGAATCAATTCACGTATCACCAGTGATATATCTACCATTTGGAGGGAATAATGGTCAGTAAATGAATGCAAAATCCTATGATTCATGGTGCTTTGGAATTATTTCCTCCTTTTACAAAAAGGAACGTAAGATGATGGACAGCGCATTAAATTATGAGCTAGTAATCCTGGATTCTTTCTATTTTTCATGATTCCTACAATATCTCTGTTCTCAGTAGCTGGTTAATGATAATAATGCTGCTGTGTGACTATAATACTTTATGAATTGATGTATATTCTTAAAGCATTTAAGAGCATAAAATTAAAATATAAATACTCAAATTTTCACAGCACTTCCTTGATCTCATAATCCTTCCCAAAATTTTGGGAAGTAGTATTTTTATTATTACATCAGTGTTTTGTTTCTTCCCAAGACAAAAATAATAAACATTTTCTGGGAAAATACAGAAAATTTTGAAAATAAAAATAAAAATGAATTAATGACAATTCCCAGAAAAAAATCGTTGCTAACACTTTGGTTTATATTCTTGCAGCATTTTTTTCTATATAGATATTTGAATGTATATAGCCATATATTTTTTAAAACTTAACTAGTTACAAAATGTATAAATTATTTTATAAGCAGCTTAATGCCAGAGGATAAACATGTTTTTTGTGTTTTATTTATTGATCAGTCCATATGGTTTTAGTCTTGTTTTCTCATTCCTAGATCATTCCTAGATCAAATATTCACCCATATTTCCTTCCCATTCTTTTCATTTATTTTATTTTTCATATTCACTTTAACCTATTTAAAACATAATTTGCTCTCTTATGTGGATAGGAAAGAAGCAGGGATTAATGGGGATGGGGAGAATTTAGTTATAATTTTAAATAAAGTCACCAGAGAAGGCATCACTGATAAAAATGACATTTAAGCAAAGCCTGAGAGGAGGGGAAGGATGACCTGCCATGTTGCCAATGGGGACAGAGAGTTCTGGGCGAAGGAGCAACTGCAAAGGCTCTGCATGGGAGCGTGCCTGACTTGCTCAAGGAACAGCAAAGAAGCAGTGGGCCTGGAGCAGATTGATCGAGGGAGAAAATACTAGGTATTTCTTTCAGAGAGGGAATGAGGGGCTGGAGTGTAGTGTCCTGGAAGCCAGGTCAAGAAAGTGTTTCCAAAAGGAAAGAGTGATGAGGATTGAGAATTGGCCATTGGGTTTAGCAGTATGGAGGTCATTGGTGAACTTGGTAAGACCAGTGTTGATGGAATGGTGAAGGCTAACACCTGATTAAAGTGGGTTCAAGAGAGAATTGTAGCAGAGGAATTGGACACAAGAAGTATTAGACAAAATTTTAAGTAACTTGCGGTAAGAGGACAAGAGAAAAGTGGCAGAAGCTAGATCTCTGTCTATATAGCAGGGGAAAGGCAAGTTTTTATAATTGTTTTAGAGGTCCATGGAGAGAGGGGGAAAAGATGATGCCAGAGAGAGGGGAAGAATTACTGGAGCAATAACCTTGAGTAGGTGAGAGTGCAGCGGTGGAGAGGTTGCTGTTAGTTAGCCTGATGGATAGGAAGTCTATGTAAGAAGGAAGACACTCTGTGGATGCAGGTAGGTGGCTTTTGTCACTAGCTCCTGACTCAGAACTAGAAGATTTACATATTTCCTAGGCTCTACCTAGTGAGATGTTTGTCTTTTCTTCTGAATATTTAGCTAACTTTTGGAACCAATACAATTTTTTGACTAATCCATCTTTCTGCCACTGATTTAAAGTGCCTACTAAATCATTAAAAATTTTTATTTATAGTAGAGTCACTTTTTAGGTTTTTATTCTTTTTTATTTGTTTGTTGGTCTATTTTATGTCAGCAATACTGAATTTAATTATGGTAGTTTTATGAAATATTTTACTATCTAGCAGTGAAGGAACTTCATTTGTTTTATTAAAAAAAATGCCTAAAATAACACAAAACTTTCCATTTCCTAGAACTGGAGTTAAACTTAATTTCATTTTATTTTGTTAGTAATTTAAGTTTCCAGAATTAAATTATTAAACATGACTCTTTCTGACAAGTTAAGTGAATACATTCATTCTTCTGTAGTATCCTCATATATAAACAAAACATAAGCCACACCTCAAATATACCAAAGTAATCTGGTTTTATAATTATGTTCAACTTTGTTCTAAAAACAGGAATAGACCTATTCCAAAGTTAACCATATTAGTGTGTACTAATTAATTCCTATCTTCCATTCTGGAATTAAAAGTGCTAGCCAACCTGAACAATTGGCTATTCTATTTCATGTTTAAAGCTTGCAAATTCTACATTTATTTCAGGTGTCCTGTTTTTCTTAAAAAGAGTTCTACCTTATAACCTAATTTATAAGAATTGTCAATTTGGAGTTATTGGCATGTTTATTTCATTTTGTCACTTCTGAAGTAAATTGTGTCATACATCTACTGTTTCATAATTGTCAGAGAAAACCCTCAGACAGTTTAAGGCTATGTCAACACAGCCCATGGAGGTGATTTTTAAAAAATAATTCTTTGATAGGAATTCTGGAAATGAATTATACAGTGTTAATGCAACTTCAAAAGAATAGGATGGTATCAGAGATATAAAATAGAGGGAAAAAGAAAAGGTTTCTTGGGTACCAGAAGAAAAACTTCCATGTTTGGGCACTCTTGCCAGAGGGGCTGTTTTTTGGAATCTTTACAAATCAGAATGTATTGTGGTTTGAGAGCAGGAGGGTAGCGTTTCACTAGTTGTTTACTCTACAACTGCCTCATTCCAACGAAAACATAATTCTTTGCATAACATGTTCTCTTTTACATTAGAGAAATTCCCACATGGAATTCATCAGGCATGTTAAAATGATGTACTTATTCTTGTTTGGATCTTGAGGAAAGAGAGCTTTGCTTTAGAAGTGTAAACAGAGCAGAATTTATTTTGCAATTCTTTGCTGAGTTTTAATTTTTTGTGGGTCTTTTCTAGAGGACTGTGAGTTTATAAACCAATAAATATATTTCAATGGCATTTAATTTTTTAATTAAATCATTTTAGCATTTAAATAAAATAAAGGAAATTTTAATTCCTGCACCAAGGATCACAATCAATTAGCTGATATTTGTTGTACCTGTCTCTTTGTGCATGATGTGGGTGATCTAAAAGGCTCTCAACCTCCAGGAAGCTGAGTTGATAAAGCATGTGACACAAGTAGAAAATGATGAAGTGCAATCAACAGAGTGGGAGTCATGCAAAAGAGTTCAGAAAAGTGAAAGATTGATATGTATTTACCCAAGATGTGTGGTTTGATTTTGTGCTTTAAGGATAAGTAAGGTTTAGAAAGCACCAGGGGAATTTATTTGTCTAGGCAAAAGCAATAACATGAGTTAGACCCTGTTGTTGAGTGAATATGTCACTGTAAAGAGAAGGTAATTATATTAGGCCTAAGTAGGTCAAAGTTTGCATAGTGGAAAGTAACCAAAAACCTAGAGTTGGAAAAGTATGCTGATGGAAATTTGGTGAGTTTAATAATAGTATTGATTAAAGATTAGAATAATGAAGAAGAGAAAGAATCATAGATGACCTAGAGTTATAATTAGTGTAGGTGGCACGCTCAGTTTGCAAAGAATGATCTTAACTTTGATAGTTTACTATGTCTGAGTTTACATTCCATTCTTAGACATTGCTTATAGAAAAATATTACATTGCTGAATTCTAAAGTAGAATCTTGATTTTAATCTGGTTCCTCTTATGTTGCATAGTTTTGTAAAAGATTTGGTCGTTTTTATCAGAAATACCAGGAATTCACTGTATATTTACGGACTGATTCTTAGATTCTTGGCACTGCTAAAAGATCTCTAGGAATTTTACAAAACAGAGACACATGGGTAAGTCTAGATAAGAAATTTCAACCAAATATATGATCATCTATCTTTGTCCATCAGTAAGCTACTTCCTCAAGACTGAGTTTAAAATACCACCTTTTCCACAAGCAAATATCCCAGAAAGAAATGGCTATATTTAATGATTTTCTTAATAACATCATAACTTTTTAGTTGTATCATTTTAATGCCTTTAGTGTCTTGTAGTTTTTTTCTGATCTTTATTGGATTTAATATTATTTAATATTAATATAGCATTATTCATTTTATAGATGGTATGTGACATTTAGGTTATAAGTCCATTGAGGATAAATATGGCTGGCACTTAATAATATTCATAGGATAAATAAAATAGTAAACATTTCCCCATCTCCCTTAAGTACTACTGAATTGGTATTATGAATATTCACAAGTGTTACTTTTTAAAAGGAGCTAAGGAGGAGAGTAAAGAATGCTTCATTTGTTAAAAAAAAAAAAATTTCAAAATTTAAAAGATAGAAAAAACAATATGCACCTGGGAAAAAAACATTCCTCACGTGTGAAAGTGTAGATGTATCCAAAGTAGTCAGCACGCTCCCTGATAAATGTTTCATAGTCTATAATATTTGGTCTTTGGAGGTGTAAAATAAGTTATACCCTTTGAAAAATAAACACTAAAGAAAAGAAACAGGGAAGGTAAGTGGGCAGGAAAAACAGAGCCTATAAATAGATCTAAAAGTGATCAGTAAGAGGAAAGAATACATGCTTAATACAGTCAGTGAAGATCCATTAGAGACTTTCACAGAAATGTGTTCTAAGTGGCATGTAAAATTGCTATAAACTTCAATGAGGAGATGAGAACATCTCAGATATGATAATAAGTCTTAATAATTGAGGCATGAGCTGAATTGTTCATTTCCCACACACGTGGGATATAATATTGCAGACAAAATAAAAGGTAAACTGTTACCAAATAATTTATTTTTTAATTTAAAATATTTTAAGAATCTAATGGTATATATTACATAGTCAAAATGAACCAATAATGTATATAAAATGCATAACACATCCAATGTTTGCAGAACTCAGCATAAATTTCTAAATGAAACCATATGTCAACAGCTATCACAGGAATGAGAGTGGTTGTCTGGAATCCATGTCTTTTCCTCTGTGTAACTTTTTTCTGGTACATGTATTATGCTGACAATTCCTAACATCCTCCCTGAGACTACATGAAGGAAAAAGTTAGAAGAGAAAGCTATTATTTATTGAACATCCATCGTATGTAATAGGACTGGATTAGACACTTCATATTCTTTATCTTTTGTTAATTTTCTTAACAAATTTGTAAGGTAGGTGTTAACATCCTCATTTTATAGATGAAGAAACCAAAGCTTGGATATAGAGATGAAATGTGCCTAAAATCATCCACCTACTTAGTGGCAGAGCTGATATTCAATGCCAGAACCCACTCTCTTTCTACCACATTGCACTAGCCTTCTTTGTAAAATGACAAGTAGCTGAAAAATGGAGCCAAATCATTGTTTTACCCATATATTTTCAGGGATTTTAGTTATTTTGTTTTTAATAAATATATTGGAGGGTTTATGATGGAGAGAAATATCTTTCAGGTTGACACAATAAACAAATCTCAACTAAATTGCACTTTAAAAGATATTCTGCCTCCTCAATCACACTCTCCTGCATTGAGAGATCACTGACTATTTTTAAGATCCAAAATATACTTTGCAATGTGGAAAAATATATGGGAGAGATAAAGAATAGTTGGTGATTCTATATAAAGTTGAAAGCAAGTTTTATGGGATTATGCATAATAAACAGGAATTCACTGAGGACAGTCTTTAGCCTTAAAATATTTAAAGCAACCCATTTACCTTGTATGGCATTTATGTGCCAGAGAAGAGCCTGGTATTTTTAAAGCAATCAATCATTTTTTATTGAATGAATGAAGTCTTATGGTGTCAATGTCAATTGCTGGTTTAGGGCAGATTGGAATATACCAAATCCTATCGAACTAGAAATACCAGGGTATATCAATACAAATGCTAAAGAATTATCATTTTGATCAATGTTTGATTGAAAGTTTTGATCATTTTATTTTATATTTCTTAAAGAAAAATTTAAATTAATAAAGGTAAAACAAATCAAGTACATTCATATTTCTTTCCTAGTGCTCAGCTTCCTGTGGCAAAGGTATAAAATTCCGTGAGGTGCTTTGTGTTGGTCAATTTCAAAAGAAATTAGAAGAAAAATCTTGCAGTCATCTACAGAAACCTCGAACCTACAAAGCTTGTAGATCTGTAAGATGTCCTTCATGGAGAGTCAGTAGATGGAAGGAGGTAGGTGATGTATTTTATAATTACATACATATTTTTGCATTAAAAAAAAAATTTTAGTTTTTCTGTATGCTTTCAATAATTTTGGAAGTTTTAGTCCCTTAACATGTACTTTACTCTGTTATACACTCTTTTGTACTATGCTCTGAATTAATACTATACTGTTTTAACACATTTGCTAATTCTATTGTTAAATAACAAATTAGTCATTTGATTTTTTTTGTGGCAGTAAACTATCAGAAATTCTGCTTGGATACTTGGGAAGCTATGGGATGATTATAACACTATCAACACTATCCTTGATGGTTTAATAGTAAAAACTCATGATGATGTATTTAGTGACTGTCTTGTTTCCACCCCAAAATCCTGGATTTGAGCTGTGATTGCACCCCGGAGAAGGTACTGGCAAGTCCAAGACAGGGTTGTAATTGGAGATTGAGAGTTTGGCAGGAGTCAGAGCTCAGTAGAATAGGCAGGGCTAGGACTAGGGTGGACACACTTGCAAAGGCAGAGCAGAAATGAAGATGACATCCAGGCTGAAAACTTAGTCTATAAGCGCAGGGTTATTGATACCCACCAGGACATACTCAAGGAAGAGACCTCATGATCTGAACTGGGGGAGCATGCATTTGAAAGCGGTTGTCAAGCGAAGATCAGCTTGGAAAATACAGGTGATGTAAAAGCCATGAATGAAGTCAGAAACGTTCACTGGAATAATTCCCAAAGGCATGATTTCAGTGGGGTTGGCTTTTAGCACAGCCCTCTGGTGGTTCTCATCAGTACCAACTTAGGGCACCTATTGAATTCTTAAAGGGCTTATTCCTCTTAAGAGAAAAATGACTCTATCTTCTACCGAAGGAACTTCCTTTCTGTCTGATATTGGAGCTATGCCTATTGGGAAGATAGGAGTTCAGACAGGAGTTAGAGGAAGTGGATCTCCCCTGGGTTCTTATGTTATCATCATTCATTTCTGGAAGTCAGTGCCTCAGTGCAGACACTAGGTTTTTGAATGGCATTATTTCAGTGCATCAACTGATATTGAATAAAACACTCCCAAACTGAGAGTAAGAAATGCAGGTTTCTTTGTAGAAGGAGCAGCTTCTGTCCAGGGTTAATGTGCTGGGAATTGTGGTTAATCTTTCACAGAAACTGGAGATAAACACTTCTCCGTTTTTCATCCCACAAAAGATGTATTCCTGAGCATTTGCTTCTGCTTCTACATTTCATTTTGGTCAAATAAAATTGTATTTAATGCGTTAGCAGAGCTCACAGTTTAAAAGACCTCACCCGTTAACTTGATTTATTTATTGACTGTCACTATTATCTACTAAGATTTTAAAGAAAGAAACACTGGATTCATCCTTGTGTCTTTCCCCTTGTCCCCCACCGAGTCGCTCAACAGATTCTCGCAATTCTATCAAAGCAGCCCCTGAATCTCTATTGCAACCATCACTATCAGGTTCATTATCATCACTTGTTCCCTGGCCTATGATGATCTTCCTACAGTATTTTTTTGCCATTATTTACTCTACGTATAGTGTGAGCTTAGAAGAACTCAAATATGATGGTGTTACTTAATATCTTCTAGCACTTAACATTGTCTTTAACGGGTTAGTCTAAAAACTAGCCCCATGCTGTATCTTCAGCCGTATCTCAAGCCACAGTCCTTTTCTCTCTTAGAAACAATGGACATCTTGTTCACTGTTCACCTGCCATAGTGTCTGCCTAAATACTTCTTACTTTGAATACCGTGATTTCATTTGCAAAAGGACTCACCATCTCAATCTGTCTTTATTATTTATATTTATCATTGTGGTCTTGCTTAAAGTGTGGTTTTCCCCTGCTTTATTTGGACCAAGATGTGCCAAAATATTAGCAAAGTAGCTTCCCCCCGGAGAGTGCCACACTGTAAAGGCATTGAACACGGATACAGAGCCACCCCATCTGCGGGAGATAACCCCCGATTCTGACATGAGGCAAGAGCCGCCAGCGGTTGGGAAGTGGGACAGACTTTTTGGCTCTTGGCCACAAGCGTTCTTGTTGATCCTAAGGCGTCTTTTGCTCCTGCAACAGCTGCAGCTGCTGTGGTTGGCATTCATGAGGGACACTTTTTGACCCCTGGCCCCTGCCCCACAAAAGTGAATCAATCATCAGTGCTAACAAATTGACCTTGGCTTGCCACCAAACATGAAATTATATAAGAGCCACTGAAGGAATGCAGTTCAGGGGTTTCTATAGTACAGATATGAATATTCAAAGACTATAAAAAACATAGGCATTTCTGTACAAAGTGTGCTTTCTTCTCTCTGAATTGGCTTTCCTTGTCATAGAAATTAGCTTCATACACCCACACAGTCCCCAAATCTCTACCAGAAACAAATGACCACTTGTGAAGTTGTTGGCTTTTGATTTATTCTATAAAAAGTACCCACATGAAGTTAACAATGGTAGGCTGTCACTGCACTACATATAATAATGTATTCAACAAAAGTGCAATTTCAGAGTCAGTTACAAGATAATCACTGCTCGCTGCTTTGTTCCGATTGTATAAATTTTGCCATTGCTTTAAAACAATCATTAGCTATGAAATAATTTCATTTTATTACTATTTTACATTTTACTGCCAATGGAAAGACTAATTTGGTAAATTGTGACCCTGGAAATGCCCAAATGAGTTTTGAAATAACACTCTTCATCTGGTATTTGATATTTTGTTTTTTATGAAAGGGTTTAGTAATGTATTTTAATGACTGCTGTTAAACAGGGACAAACATTGCCATGCAGGGCCATTTGTCCTCTGTGTCCAAAGGTGTATCTTAAGAGGCAAATTAAATACTTGAATCATTTCAACAGAAAAAAACATTCCCCCATCCTGGAACCAGGAGGATTTTTTTTTCATTTAATTTTCTCTCTACAGTAATACCAACTTCAGTTGTAAGTGGTGCTAGATTCCTCATTTTCTCATGCTTCATCTACTTAGTTCAGTGCCACCCAAATGTGTTGTCTTTATGCTCAGAAAAAGAAAAAAAAATCCTGAATTCATACCTCTCCTTGATCATGGTAAAGCTATTGGACAACTTAGAAAGAAACCCTGTTGCATCTAGATCCAGGTGAAATCAGCCAGCTGTTTGGACCTCATCTCTGAGACCCATTGTCTTTCTAGCATTTTAAGATCAAAGCTGGCACCAAAAGTGAACCAAATTCCAAAATCCTATTAATCTACTGGCTGGCACCTCTCCAAAGCCTCTAATTTGAAAACAAACAAACAAAAAACAACATAAAGCCTGAAACTGTTTGCTAATCATTAGCATGTTTAAGTGATTTTATACTCCATATTTTGTATATTTCCAAAATACAAAATAGATAAATGCATAAATGTTTTCACTCTTTCAAAAATTTCTGACATTACATTTATGTTAAAATCAGAAAAAAATAAATTGTATTCTCTGAAGTCCCCAAAGCTCCCAACTGAGAACCTGAACGTCTTCATCCCTACATTTTCAATTTTGTCTGTCTTATCTCCGGGTTAGTAAGGATGTTTGTACCCATGAAGATAGACTGAAGCCCAGGGAAAAGGATGGTGCCTTTCTGTGTCAGGGCTGGGTGATTCATACTTCTCAATCTTTTCTCACTAATTCCGACATTTCTGTTTTTTTGCATTTTATCGTGTCTAGTAACCCCTTTCCTTTAATATCTTTCTTAATAAGTAATATGTCCTTTCTTTGGGTAGACTAAGGAGACTGGCACTCTGATTTGAGGCACGGTTCAAGAAAAATTCAAGGCAAAAATAACTGTATCTCTGTAAGAAAAGTGGAAAAAAAAAAAAAAAGGAAGGGGAAGAGAGCAACAAGGGACAGTGACTTCCTGATACTGGATGAGAGACTTCTTTATTCCTCACAACTATAGGTATTATTACATTCACTGTACAGATGGGGACACAGCAGCTTGGAGAGATTAAGTAACTTGTGCAGCTCACAGGCCAGGAAGTGGTGGGGGCAGGGATTGAACACAGGTCTATTTGAGCTTTCCACTGTACTTGCTATCATAATTACTTCACTATTTCTTTATGCATTAACTCATCCTCATTTTTTCTTAGCAACACATTGCTCCTTTGGCCAAGAAGGGCACATCAAGTTAGCAATTGCAGGCTGTGACTGCACTACATATGATAATGTATTCAACAGAAGTACAATTTCTGGGTTGTTCTGAATTCATTGCAGGCTTATTTATGGAAAATAAAAGTCAACTGCATGAATATCATATATATATATGTATAGGTTTTGTAGGCCATGTGGAAACAACTAAGGGCTTTTGTTGACCACATATTAAATAAGATATAGTAATTTAAATCACTAGCAACATATAGGGCAATGGAGGTATAATGTCCAAATCGTTGTCACTAATAGAACCTGGTCAGATATTTAGAGCAATGTCCATTCTGGGATCCACACTATAAGAAAAGTCTTGACAAATTACCAAGTCCCCAAAGAAGTGCAATCAAATGGCTAACATCTATGCTGTATCAGTTCTGACATGTTCTGTTGCAAGTAACAAAATTGCTTTTTATTAGTGACTTAGACCACTAAGACACTTGTTGTTTATATAGTAAAACCTGGAGGTCACTGGTTCTAAGTGTGATTCAAAAGCTCCACAATGTCAGGATTCTGGATGGGTATTTCTGTGATTCTTTTTTCTACTCCTACTGATTACAAAATGGCTGCCACAGTTCCAAACCCCATACCTTCTATTTTCTCATATGAAAGTTGCTAGATATTTGTCTATATTGGTAAGGAGGGCAGATTATGGACAGTGGGTAAAAGTTTGAAGAAGAGTATTTCAGCTCAATATGAGAGTACTTGCTAACATTAAGACATCCTAAAATGTAAATGGCTGATATCAGGTTATAATGAACATACCCTGAGAAAGGCTGTGTAAGTACAGATAGGTTTGACGGTCACCCATTCACTTTTGCTGTGGAAGGAATTCCAGAATTGAGGAGAAACTTGAATGAGATGTTCCTAGAGTCTCTTCTAACTCAAAATGCTATACTACTGCTAATCCTACTGCTACATTTTTTATTCACTTCAAATAAACTGTAGTTGAAATAATTGACTAAAATGAAATCAAAACCATAATTCTTAATAAGAAAGTATAAATAATGTATCCACAAAGAAGTTTTCATTACTTTCATTTTTAAAGAATTATTTATTAAACAGCAAAGTGAGTCAGACTTGATGAATCTGTTTTTGCAAAATAATATATATGTTCTAGCATTTCTTTAACTTTACTCCAGCAGTAGTTAAAATGGTTACAGTACCTGTGGATTTGCTAAAATTCACCTTTTCTACTTCCACTGTCAAGACTTAAAACACCAGTCTATGCAGTGTCATGGTATATATAAATAGGATATTTGACTGGTTTTCATGATGAATTGAGTTATGCAGTGTTGGTGAATTAGTGCAGTCCCACCAATTATTTACATTGTATTTGTAGCTATAGTCTCACATTGTCTTCAAATTAATTACTTGATTCCCTTAAAAAGGTAAAATTTAACATGCTTATAAATATGTAGATTTATAAAACTTAAAGGTGAGTGTTTGGGGGGTTAATAAGTGACTTTACTGTGTCTGTGACTATAAGAGGAAGAACTAGCTTTGGGCAAAAGTAATGAATTCTGCTTTGGAAATAGTGACTTTGTGGTGCCTTTGACATAACTAAGTAGAGATGGGATTATTGTAAATACATGAAAATATAAATGTGAAACTCAGAATTATGATCTAAGCTGGAGATAGATTTATAAAATATTGGCACAGAGAAGAAAGTGCTCAGAGAGAACTTGGAGGGTAAAAAGAGAAGCAAATTATATATAGAACACTAGGAAACACTAACCATTAAAAGATGACCAGAGAAGGGTCACCGAGCAGGCGCATATCTTAGTTTTCTAGGCTGCTGTGATAAATGCCACAAACTGGTTTTGGCTTAACAACAGGAATTTATTGACTCAGGGTTTTGAGGCTTGGAGAAGTCCAAAATCGAGGTGTCAGCAAGGCAATGGTCTTTCTCCAAAGCCTTTAACATTCTGTTGCTGGCTGCTGGTGGTCCTTGGAGTTATTCGGCTTATATCCCCACCTCGTGTAACATGGGATGTCCTCTCCTTTCTCTTCTGGTTCCATTGACAAACCGCTTCTGGCTTCTCCATGGCTTTCTCTCACTTGGCTTCCTGTTTCTTTCTTTTTATAAAGCCTCTAGTAATCCAGATTTAGACTCAATCTCATTCAGTTGGGCCACCTTAACTAAAACAACATCTTCAGTAGGTCCAATTTACAATGGGATCACACCCACAGGAATGTGGATTAAGGTTAAGAACCCGTCTAAATTGGGGTGCATAATTGTCTACCACAGAACATTTCGGGAGGTAAGAGGAAAACAAAACCAGAAGGGATTTTCACCATGGGAGCTGGAATGTATCAAGGAGAAAGAGGTCAGTGGTGTCAAATGTGGCAGGGGGATTAACTAAAAAAAGATATGAAAATTTTCTGTTGGATTTGGCAGTTGGGGGTTGTTGATGACATCAGGCTAAGGAATATTTAAGTTATAAATTCTTTGTTCATATTTTTAAATCTTATCAATTATTCTTCTGTACTTTTATCTCTGAAAAACAAAGTTGCTTTTTTCTTCCATGTGATATTTCATATTTTTTTCCCTTTTAGAGAAGTTGTTAACAGTAAAAAGTAGTTGCTACCCATGAACTCAGTGGATTTTCTAAACTCTTGCTGTGATCAAAGGACCAATAAACCTAATTTGTTTATTATAGAAAATTATATTTTTTTGATAGAACTTCTTGCTAGGTTATGTTTTGTGAATTAATTTTTTCCAAGATTTTTATTTTAGGTTGGGAGGCAGGATATTTTCCAAACATGTATTTATGAAGTTATCCCTGGAAAATCTTTGCTGGAGCCTTATTTTATAGGTTAAATATTTTCACAAAAGTTTCAGATAAACTAAACTACATTCTGACACTTTAGGCTACTTAATAGTGTGCCCTGCAAAAAACACAAATTAAATTATTACTGCATCCATACGAAGAATTGTATGTTTTTTGTGAAAATGTTAAGTAAGTTGGCAAAGTTCAACTGCTTGCCAGAAACTAGTTCTAGAAACCAAATACTCAGAAACAAAATATTTGTTGCCATTTTTTTTCCTGAGCATAAAATGAATGTCAATGTTAAGTAATGTAGGTAGTTATCATATTCTTCATAGGTAATAAAATATTAAAATTCTCTTTGAAGTCAGTGGTGGTTCCTTATACATATGAGATAGAAACCTAAATTTTAAATGGCCTTCAGAGTAAATATGCTATAACCATTTACTAGATTAATTAGAGTCTACTATGTGAACTAAGTTCTTAGCTTTTGTTGGAGTTAAATTTTTCATTCATGGTAAAACCAAATTTTGCCAATACAGCTTTTTTTCTGTTATGAAAAAGGAAATTAGTTACTCTGGGACTCCTGCAGAAATAGATAACCTAGAAATGAACATGATGTTTTATCCTTATAATATCACAGTCAGGAACACTTGGTAGGTCAGTGGTCTCCAAACAATGTAACTCCACACCACCCCAGATCTCTTCTGGAATAACCAGTAGTATAAACAATCAAACTCACAAACTGAATAAATATCCCTGGACATTTTCCATACTTTATTAGGATTGACATCACTACTCTTGGTTGTAGTCAAGTTCTGTTGTTACATGGTTTTGCACCTGGTTTTGGAACACCTAGCTTTTAGAGCTGAAAGCGCCCTAAGAGATTGCTAAGTCCTTTTCCGTCCCTGGTACACAACACAGGGAGGGCTCAAAGTCTGGGAATCAGAAATACCTGAGCTTCAGCCCTGCTTCTCCACTAGCTAGTGGTGGCATCTCAGGTCTCAGTCTCAGGGTTCTCACCTGTGATACCTTCTCTGTAGAACTGCTGGCAGGATTAAATGCATAGGAGGGGTTCTATGACATTTTGCTAATAACACAAAATCTTTGTGCAGTTAAGAGAAAATGAGGCTAGAGAGGTTAAGACAATTTTGTCTATGTTTACCCGTTCAGCATCCCAAAGCTCTTGTCCATTGAAATATAATAATGAATCAACAAATTAGCAAATCTCTGGATCCCCAACAGATGCAAGCTCTAGTAAGTACTACATATCTAAAGATGAATGTAACCCAATCTTGGGAGTTATTGTTTTTTTGGAAGAAATATTGCATACAGTGTAAGAATTTAAATGGCATTTTAAAACAATATAGTAGATTAATTACATGAAACTGTTAAAGATATTAAATACATTGTAGTCAGAACAAAGAGTTACTGGTTAGAATAGAACGCCTGGTATAACATGATTAGTCTGTCATAGTCTCTGTAAGGCTAGAATAGGTCTTAGGTATCATTGCAAAATAAAGAAAGCTATTTGTATATTTGGATAGAAGCTCCATGCGTGATATAATAGGCTATGTTTAAAAGAAATAAGAAAATACATTATGACTCTACTTGTTATTTTAAGAGAATTTTGAATTTGTTTAAATTAATTTGCTTAACTCATTTGGGCTCCTTTGAAGTGCTCTGTGACCTGCGGCTCTGGAGTTCAGCAAAGGGATGTGTATTGCAGACTGAGAGAAGTTGGTCAGGTGACTGAAGAAATGTGTGATCAGTCCACCCGGCCTAATTTTCAGAGACAATGTTGGCGGCAGGACTGCGTGCAGTACCATTGGATTGCAGGAGAGTGGCAAGATGTAAGTGTTGACACATAAACTTGCAAAGACACCACATATGAGAATGTGTTATTCATTTTGCTATTGCATTTCCAGTGTTCATCATCATGTAAGAAAAAAGAGACGTTTCGGCAAGTGAAATGCATTGATGCACAACATGTGCAAGTGAATGAAAGTTTTTGTGATCATTCAACCAGACCTCTTTCCATTAAAAAGTGCAGGGAGCCTCCCTGCAAGTATATTGTGTTAACGGGAGACACATCACAGGTAAGGCAAAAAGAAGCTGAGTATTTTTGTTCCTGAACAAAACTTACTTCGTTCACAACTGGGTCTGAAATTTGAATATGGGTCAGATGATGGGATGCATGTCAGTCTAAGGAATGAAACTGCTGGCATTGGATGGCAAATAAAGTAATAGTAACACATGTGTTAATAAACTCTAGAGCAATCCTCAAGTGCTAATGGGTGCCAACTGTAAAATCAGCCATCAAGAAGGTTTGTGCAACTAGTTTGCCTAGTTATTGAGGTATAATTTACATACAGTAAACTGCACATATTTAAAGTATACAACTTAGTAAATGTTAACCTATGTATACACTTGTGGAGCCATTACTATATTCAAAATAAAAAACATCCTAATCACCCTCAAAAGTTTTCTTGTGGCCCTTTATAAGGCCTCCACTATCTCTCTGTCCTTCCCCGCAATGTCCACAGGCCACCTGGTCTATTTATGCCACTATGGATTAGTTTGCATTTTATAGAGTTTTTAAATGGAATCATATAGTATGTGCTCTTTTTTGTCCCTGACTCGACATCCATATTTTGTGACTCAGTCATGTTGTTTGTACCAACAGTTTACTCCTTTTTATTGCTGAGTAGTATTCTAGTATATGGATGTCTTCATGTTCACTAATCTTGTCTTCTGGAATGTCTAATCTGCCATAAATCACCATCCAGTCTATTTTTTATCTCAGACATTGTAATCTTTGTCTTTAGAAGTTTGATTTCAGTCTTTTTTTTTTTTTTTTTGTATCTTCAATGTCTCTACTTAATTTTTTGAACATGTAGAATATAGTGACTAATAACTCTCTTAATGGCCTTCTTGGTTAATTCTAACATGTGTCAATTCTTGGCAAGTTTTTGTTTTGATTTTTACAATTTAGTGGCTTTTAATTTATTAACTAGTTTTTGTAACCATCTTTGCCATCCGATTCCAAAACATTTTTATCACTTCAAAAAGAAGCACAGTGCCATTAGCAGTCACTGCTCATTCCCCTTTATCCACCAGCCCTGACAACCACTCATCTACCTTTGGTCTCTATGGATTTGCCTATTCTAGACATTTCATACAGATGGAATCATAGGATATATGGCCTCTTGCACACAGCTTCTTTCATGTATTCAAGGTTCATCCATGCTGTAGCATGTACCAGCACTTTATTCCTTTTTGTGATTGAAAATATTTCAACATATGGATATTTCAAATTTTGATTGTATATTCATCAGTTGATGGACATTTGGGTTGTTTCCACATTTTGACTATTGTGAATAATGTTACTATGAACATTCATGTGTAAGTTTTTATGTGGGCGTATGTTTTTAATTATTTTCAGTATAGACCTAGGGGTGGATTCTCTGGGTTGTATGCATAGTTTATGTTTAATTGTTTTGAGAAACTGCCAAACTGTTTCCTAAAGAGGTGGCACCATTTTACATTCTTACCAGCAATGTGTGAGAGCTCCACTTTCTCCACATCTTTGGCAACACTTGTTATTGTCCATCTTTTAAAATATAGACATATTAGTGTGTGTGAACTGGTATTTCATTGTGGTTTTGATTCACAAATCAGTGACTCATGATGTTGAACATCTTTTCATGTGCTCTTAAGCCATTTGTATATACTCTTTGGAGAAATGTCTATTCAAGTCCTTTGCCCATTTTTAATTGGGTGATTTGTGTTTTTATTGTTGAGTTGAAAGAGTTCTTTATATGTTATAGTTACTAATTTGTATCAGATGTGTGATTTATAAATATTTTCTACCATTTTGTGGGCTGCCTTTTCACTTTATTGATGGTGTCCTTTGAGGCACACAAGTTAGTAATTTTGATGAAGTCTATTTATCCATCTTTTTTTGGGATGGGGGTGAGTTGCTTGTTTAGGTGTTGTATCAAGAAACTATTGCCTAATCCAGTGTCATAAAGATTTACATGTTTTCTTCTAAGAGTTTTATAGTTTTAACTATTACCTTTAAGTTTTTGACCCATTTTTAGTTGGTCTGGTTGTTTTCTTGTGTTTTGTGTATATCTAGTTGTTTCAACACAACTTGTTGAAAAGACTATGCTTTCCTCATTGAATTTTGTTGAAACCCTTGTCAAAAAGAATTTGACCATAAATGTATGGGTTTATATCTGAAGTGTCAATTTATTCCCTTGATCTTTAGGCCTCTCCTTATGTCAATACCCCACTGTCTTGATTATTGTAACCAAATAATAAGTTTTGAAATGAGAAGGTGAACCAACTTCGTTCTTTTTCAAGATTGTTTTAGCTATTTCCATATGAATTTTAGAATTGGCTTGTCAAATTCTACAGAAAATCCAGTTGGGATTTTTTTAGGGGTTGATTGATTTTGTACATCAATTTAGGTATATAGACATCTTAATTATATTGTCTTGCATTCCATGGTCCCATGTCTTCCCAATATTTAGAACTTCTTTAATTTCTTTCAACAATATTTTGTCCTCTTCACTATACAAATGTTGTGCTTCCTTTGTTAATTTTTTTCTAAGAATTTTATTCTCTAAGTTGCTATTTTAAATAGAATTGTTTCCTTTATTTTTTCTGATTGTTCGTTGCTAGTGTGTAGAAATGCAATTGATTTTAGTACATTGATTTTGTTTCCTGCAACTTTTCTGAACATATTTATTAGCCCTAATAATGTTTTTCAGGTTTGTGTGAATTCTTTAGGGTTTTAAATACATAAGACACCATTTGCAAATAGAGATTTTTTTTACTTCTTCCTTTAAATTTGCATGCATTTTATTTTTTTCTTTTTCTTGCTTAATTGTCCTGGCTCTAGAATAATGTTAAATAAAAATTAGCCTAGTATTTTGTTGAGGATTTTTGCAACTATTTATAATACCTATTGGTCTGTACTTTTCTTCTCTTGTGATGTCTTTGTCTGGTTTGGGTATCAGGGAAATATCAGTCTCATTGAATGGATTTAGAAATGTTCTATCCTTTTCTGTGTCTTGTAAGAGTTTATGAAGGATTAGGGCCTGATTCTTCTTTAAACATTTAGTAAAATTCACCAATTGAAGGCTATTGTTCTTGTTTTTTTGTGTGGAGAGAGTTTTGATTACTAATTTAATCTCTTGTTATAAGTCTATTCATATTTTCTAAGTGTTCTTGAGTCACTTTCAGTAATTTGTGTCTTTCTAGGAATTTGTCCATTTCATCTAATTATCTAATTTTTTGGAATACAGTAGTTATTCATGGTACTTCCTTATAAATCTTACTATTTGTGTGTGATGTCCACTCTTTTATTTCTGATTTAAAAATTTCAGTCTTCTCTCTCTCTCTCTCTCTGTTTTTCATCAGTCTGGAAAGGTTTGCCAATTTTGTTGTTCTTTCCAATGAATCAACTTTTGATATCTTTTATTTTCTCTATTGTTTTATCATTTATTTCCACTCTAATCTTTGCCATTTCTTTCCTTGTGCTTGCTTTGGATTTAGTTTGCTCTTCTTTTTCTAATTTCTTAAGGTGGAAGTTTAGGTTATTGATTTGAGATCTTTAGTCTTCTTTAATTTAAGCATTTGCAGTTGTAAGTTTCCCTCTCAGTATTACTTTAGCTGCTTCACATAAAGATTTGGTATGTTATGTATTCATTTTCATTTATTTCAAAGTATTTTCTAATTTTTTAAAACTTCTCCTTTGACTCACTGGTTATTTAGGAGTATGGTTAATTTCAACATATTTGTGAATTTCCCAAATTTTCTTCTTTTATTGATTTCTACTTTTTGTCCACTGTGGTTGGACAACATACTCTTTATGATTTCAATCCTTTTAAGTTTATTGAAGTTTTTTATGGCATAAAATATGGTTTATACTGATAAGTTTTCTGTGTGGGCTGAGAAAGAATTTGTCTTCTGCTTTTGTTGGTCAATGGAGTGTTCTATAGATGTCTGTTAGGCCCAGCTGTTTTATAATATTGTTCAATTCTGCTATATCCTTGTTGATAATCTGCCTAGTTGTTTATACATTATTGAAAACGAGCTATTAAAGTCTCCAGTTATTGCTGAATTGTCTCTTTCTACGTTTCAATTCTTTAAGGTTTTGCTTCACGTATTTTGAAGCTCTGTTGTTAGTGTATATCTGTTTATAATTGTTATGCCTTTTTTGATGGATTGACACTTTTGTCATTATAAAATGTCTTGCCTTGTCTCTAGTACCAATTTTTGTCTTGAAGTCTGTTTTGTCTGATATTAGTATAGCCACTTCAGCTCTCTTTTGGTTATAGTTTGTTTGGGTTAATTTTTCCGTTTTTTCCAAATTTTCCAAATTTCCAAAATTTTCCATATTTTACTTTCAACCTGTTTATGTCTTAGAATCTAAGTTGTGTCTCTTTTAGACAGCACATACTTGGATCAAATATTTTATCCATTTTGCTAAGCTTTAACTTTTAATTAGAGTGTTTAATTCTTTTACATGTAATGCAATTGCTGATAAGGTAGGATTTACAATGCCATTTTGGTATTTATTCTCTATATATCATATGTTTTTTTTGTCCCTTTCTTCCTCCATTACTAAATGATAATTTTCTGTTAAAATATTTTCCAATGTACCATTTAATTCCATTGTTTTCTTATTTTCTTTAAAAAAATTATCTTAGTGTTGTCATGAGGATTACCATTAATTTCTTAACTTATAACAATATGGTTCAGATTAACAACCATTTAATTTGAAGAATATCCAGAACTTTGCTCCTGTATAGCTCGGTTCCCTCCATTCTCCTTGTGCTGTTATACAAATTATGCCTTTACATATTGTTACCCATCAGCACAGATTTATAATTATTGCCTGTTGCAGTTATCCTTTAAATCAGATAGGAGAAAACAAGAGTTACAAACCAAAATACATTTATACTATCTTTTATATTTACCCAGGTAGTTACCTTTCCTGGTGTTCCTTATTTCTCCACATGGATTTTAGTTACTGTCTAGTGTCCTTTCTTTTCAGCCTGAAGGACTCCCTTTAGTGTTTCCTTTAGATCTGGTTTGCTAGTGACAAATTCTCTCTCTCTTTGTGTATTTCAGATAGGGTTCATTTCTCTTTTATTTTTGAGGATAGTTTGACAGTCTTTTTCTTTCATCACTTTGATTAAATCATCCATTGGCTTCTGGCTTCCATGGTTTCTAATGATAAGCTTATTAAGGGTCACCTGTACCTGATGGGTCACTTCTCTCTTGCTACTTTCAAGATTCTTTCTTTGTCTGTGGCTTTTGACAGTTTGTTCCTGATATGTCTTGATATGAATCTATTTGATTTTATCCTCCTTAGAGCTCACTGAGATTCTGGAATGCATAGATGAATATTCATCAAAGTTGGGAAGTTTGGGGCCATTATTTTTTCAACTATTCGTTCTGTCCATTTTTCTCTTTTCTCTCTTCTGCTTCTGGTACTCTTGTTATGTGTATGTTGGTTCACTTGATTGTATCCCACAGGTTGCCAAGGTTCTGTTCATTTTTCTTCATCTTTTCTTTATTTCTGTTCCTCAAAATGGATAATCTGAATTAAAATATCTTCAAGTTCACCAATAAAAGGAATCTATTATTTAGCTATTCTAGTAAATGTTTTTAGATCTATTTTACTTTTCAACTCCAGAATTTCTATTTGGTTCTTTTTTTATAATTTATATATCTTTATTGATACTCTCTATGTGGTGAGACATTTTTCTCTTACTTTTCTTTAGTTATTTATGCATGGTTTCCTTCATTTCTTTATACATATTTGGCTTTCTTAGAGACAGTTTCTACTGCTTATTTTTCTCCTGTGAATGGGCTACACTTTCTTGTTTCTTTGCATGTCTTAAAATTTTTTGTTAAAAACTGGACATTTAAAATAACATAATATGGCAACTCTAGAAATTATATTTTCCTTTCTTCCTTCTGCCTCCCCTTAAACTTTTCTGAAATAATTCTGTAAATTCTCTCTTCTCGACCATGTGAAATCACAGAAGTCTTTGCTCAGTTAATTTAGAGGTCAGCTAATTATTGAACAGTGATTTCCTTAAGCACTTGGAGCCAATAAGTTTCCCAGCCTTTGCTGAGGGGCTCTGTATGCATGTTTGGGCACACATTCAACAGTTAGTCAAGCAATGAAGAACTCTGCCTTAGTTTTAATTTCCTGCCTGTGGAGAACCTCCAGCCAGAAGTGAGATTGTCTATTCAGGTCTTTCCTGAGCATGCACACATCCCTCACAATCCTATGAATCCAAGTAATACACTGGAGCTTTTCAGAGCCCCAGTGGACATTGCATTCCCCAGCTTTTTTCTTTTAAGTTTTTGGTCTGCCTATTGTTTGACCCAAATGTTGTCTACTGCCTCAGGTAGCCACAAAGTTAAACAATTGCTTCTAATTGTATTCAACAAATGCCCCTGGGTAAAAAGTTACAATGGCTCAGCTCCAAGTCAAGTCAAATAAACACAGCCTTGCAACTGAGATCTTCCAGTGATCCACAAGATGTGTCAAATAATGGCAATTCTCTGAGAATGAGGCTTTGAAGGAGCCTCTGCCCTTCTGGTGGTTTCCCGGCTGCTGGTTTTCACTGTGACTGTGTATTATTAATTTTAAAGGCTACCATGGAGCTGGGAGTGAAGAGAGGGATAAGAGTAGGGCAAGTTAAAATGCCACAAAGCTCAATGTTCTTCCTGAGATTCAGCTATGTTTCTTAAATAAACATCTCTTGGATTGTGGCAAGCCTTTGGTTAATGGCCATAGTTCTGAGAAAGTTGGTTCTGAAATTATTACCTGTTTTCTAATTGCTTTTATGGAGGTGAGAATTTTCAGAAGTCCTTGCTTGCCTTTTTCACTCATGTCACCCTTCTGAGTCTGTTTTGATGGATGGATTTTTCTCCTCATTAGGGGTTGTGGCTGCTTCTTTGTGTGGCCAGTTAATTTTTTTATTGCATGCTAGAAATTGTGAATTTTGCCTTTTTGGTTATTGGATTTTCTTTAATCCTATCCATTTATTTTGAGCTTTGATGTGGGAAGTTATGTTATTTGGAAGCAGTTTAATCCTTGCTCGTCTTTCTTTTAAAATTTGTTAGGTGAAACCAGTGCATTGTTTAATCTAGGTTTAATTATTCTGCACTACTGTAATAAGACCCTTCTGAGTCTTCTACCCAATGCTTCATGTATATCTAAGTTTCTCAGTCTGGCTGGAGGGAACAGGCACTGTGGTTAGCCCTTTATGACACAGACCCAGTAACTTCTCTCTTTGGGGTGGTTCTTTTGCAAGCCTCATGTGGTTTCTTCACAGACTGCACTGGTCAGAACTTTGCTGAATTCTAAGGTAGGACAGGAAACCCTCTACATTTCTCTGGAGTTCTCTCTCTGTTCAGTCACCTCTTCTTTGGTGCTCTGTGCTCACTTGGTCTCCTGAGACTCTTAGCTCTCTCTCCTCATCTCAGGGAATCTACTGCACTCCCCTTGGGTTCCCTCTCCTTGTTCCAAGACCTGCAAATTCTCTCAAAGCAGTAGGCTGGGGTAATTATATGGCCATTTTGTTTGTTTTCCATGTGTCAGTGATCACTGTCTTTCATTACCTGATGTCTAGTATCTTAAAAGTCATGTTTTGTCCAGTTGTTTTGGTTGTTTCATATGGGAAGGTAAATCTATTTTTTGTTATTCCAATTTGCTGGATCAGAAGTCTATTTACCTATTTTTGTCTTGGGACTTTATATTTAAATCACTTACCTATTTTAGTCAAGATGGGTTACATGTCACACTATATGTATTAAAATAAATGCATGCAAAATTATACACTGTTGCTAATAAGTTAAGTCTAATAAGTGTCCTTCATTTCAGGTAAGAACCTCTAATGTGTTTTGTTTCTCCAGAGTTGTACCTTTCAAAAGATAAAGTTTCATTCAATAAAAACATAGACTCTACAGATAGAGAATCTAAGCTGTATCTTGGTTCTTCCATTTATTAGTGCAATTCTGGGAAAGTTGCCTAATGTAGCTGAAACTTTGCTTACTCATTTGCAAAATGAGGCTAAAAATGGGATTGATGGGATTATGGGAATGGCATAACTTAATGTATATTAAGCACCTGGATGTACTAAGCTCTTGCTAAATTTAATGGCATATTTTCTTCCCCTTGTGATTATATATTTTTCAGTGTTCAGGAAGCTGTGGATTTAGTTACCAACAAAGGATTACATACTGTATTGGGATACGATCTAAGAAAACTAAGCGTCATGAAATTTGGCCTATAACCTATCGAGAATGCCCTGTGCTGCCTTCCCCTCAGGTTTACAAATGCAATTTTGGGAGCTGTTTGCACATGGCCACTTGGAAAGTTGGAAAATGGAGCAAGGTCAGTGTTTAATTATGAAATTAAAACCTTCCAAATGACACTTCCTAAGTGTGATTTGCCCAGCAGTCTGCATGTCTAAGAAGTTCCTCAGAACTGTCTTTTAGTCCTATTGTCTAAAAACCACTTTTTCAGTTATTTGTAAAAATACCTTATCTCCCTTCCCATGGTTGCTATAACCTGCTTGTAAACAGACACCATAACTAATACTTATTTCTATTCAAAGTGCGAGCCTTGTACAATGGCTTGCACTTTGAGTAGGTATTAAGAAATATTTATTTGTTAATCAATAAGTAAATAAACCTAATATATGAGTAATGAAAGTTATTTGCACTATATTCCATTCCCAGTTTACTTGATGGAAAGCAAGTAAATATTGATCTGCAATTTTAACACGCAAATTAATGAGGACAAACTAAGCAGTCTTAATAACCATCATTCGTTAATGTTTATTAAGTATTTACAATGTACTGTTGATATAACTATACAAAGTAAATTAAAGGAAACCATTTTGGAGAAATACTAGAGTCAGGCTGTTGCCTAGGATTCCCTTTCCAGGATATTTTTGATCTGCATTACTTCTAGCCATTACTGAACATCATGTAGTTTCACATGGACCTAGTCTGAGAGGAGGCATTGATTTACTGGTCTTATCATACTATATCTTTTGCCTTCAAATTTTACTCTGTTAACAGTGCTCAGTGACTTGTGGAGTTGGGTTAATGGAGAGAAGAGTGCAGTGCATGGCTGAAAATGGTTGGTCCAGTGACTTATGTTTAAAGCATTTAAAACCAGATGCTCAAAAGAAATGTTATGCCAATGACTGTAAGTAATACACTTCAAAAATCTATCTAGTACCTAAGTGTCCCTAAGATGTGCTAATTAAAATTTGAAAATAAATATTCATATACTCCATAAATAAATGAGTATACATTCCACCAAGTAAAATATACAGATTTTCAGAGTGTAGCAATGTTTTTATGATTAATTTGATGCTGTGTTTGTAAATCTGTTTGGTGCTCATAAGTTATATTCACTTGCCTTAAAGGTGAAACATTTACAAGCTGCAAAGAAATCCAGGTGAAAAACCACATTAACAAGGATGGTGAATATTACCTTAACATTAACGGAAGAATAATAAAGGTACATAAAAACTGTTCCTATTTGATTTTAACACGCATTATTGACATTTTTATTGTGCTAACATATATAATACATACATTTCTATTTTAACCATTTTTAAATGTACACTTTAGTGGTATTCATTGCATTCGCAATGTTGTGCTAACACTACCACCATCTATTACCAAGACTTTTTATGACCCCAAATAGAAACTCTGAACCTGTTAAGCAACGATGCCCCATTCCTCCCTCCCCTCAGCCCCTAGTAACCTCTAGTCTACTTTCTGTCTGTGAATTTGCTTATTTGAGATATTTCATATAAGTGGAATCATAGAATATTTGTCCTTTTGTTAGACCAGTGACTTGGAGAAGCTGTTCTAGATGTTTGCATTTTTCCTTTAGATTCATTGTGCAGGCATGCACTTGGAGAACCCCAAAGAATATCTATCACTGGCCAAAGATGGAGAAGACAACTTTTCTGAAGTGTACAGCTTTAGGTACAAACTGTGTTTCAGTCTTTCTGTGCATTTTTATTGTCCTTGAAGAGAATTAGAAGTTCTTGCCTGAAGAATTCACATATAGAACAAGCAATTCAGAACAGAGGGAAATATTAAGGCCTGATATTGTCCATACCTGCTCAATAATAAAGACTTGTGTGTTAATTTGTGCACATAGAGAGACTGACTAATGGCATCTGAATATGAAGAATACTGTGGGTGAGCCGTGGGAAAACAGAGAGAGGACGAATTTAAGACCTATGTTTATTTTCCTATAAGTCAAATTAATTCCAGTAACAAAATCTAGGAGAATTATAGCCGAATTATTTTTCCACAAACTATTATTGAATTTAAGGTTGAGAATTTTCTGTTAACGTTGTCATTTATTACTACTTTCCTACTTAAATTGTTGATGCTATAATGTTAAAAAGCAGAAGTGTGTCTTTTACCTTCCCACTTCCAAAGTTTACCATTTATATACATTGTGACCTAATACCTGTGCTTAATATTAACAATATTCTAATATTATTACAGACTACAAAATCCATATGAATGTCCTTTCAATGGAAGTAGAAGGCAAGACTGTGAATGTACAAATGACTACCTGGCTGCTGGATATACTATTTTCAGCAAAATAAGAGTTGATCTCACTTCTATGCAAATTAAAAGTAAGTTCTAAATTTCTACTTGTAATATGAAAATCCTCCATTTGTTAATGAAAGCCTCACAAAATGCTGGTACATGATAATCGGGGTATAGAGAACAGCCTAGCATTTTGCAATAATTGTTTAAAATATATATATATATATTTAAGTCATTTACTATTTACTTTCTGTGCAATGACATGGATCATAGGGACCCTTAATAAAAAATGTAATGGTAATGACAATGACAATATGCTGCCCTTCGAAGATAAAAACTTTAAACGCTCCAGTTACATTAAGAATAAGAAAATTAAGATCTCCAACATACTTGCATAGATTTTGGAGAGAGTTTAAAGTAAAAATTAACATTAATTTCAAATTATAATTTACTGACTATTTTACATACATTATCTCATTTGCTCTCTGTAGCAACCCTGTGTTAGGTATTGTATCACAATATTGCAGATGATGAAACTGAGTTGCATATATAGAAGTTATTGTCCCATCTCATACAGTTGGTAACTGGCATTGTGGGGACATAAAGTCCCACCCAGACCCAGGTTATGGACCACGCTGCATTTTTGGGTAATTATTTATAATACAGTCAAGTCAAAAGATATTTACAGAACCCTATATACACTGAGAATAATGTAGCCTGCCATCTGGCAAGTTGAATGTCTGCATGAAAAGGCAAAGCTTATTTTAGAAGCAGAGTCTGTCTTTATTGCTGCTGAATCCCCAATGCCTACCACAGTTCCTGAACTATAAAAGAAATGAACAAATATTTGAGAGTGAATGCATGAGTGCATAATATCTAAATAACTTTCACCCAATTATGAACAATTATTGGTAGTAATCACTACCATTTACTGAGAATCCACCATTTATTACAGTGGGGAAGCAATATTTTGCTATTTTTAAGAGCACAAACTCCGGAGTCAGGCTGTATATGTGCAAATTCTTTGCCTCCGTTTACCAGTTATGTGAACTTGGGCGTGTCTCTTTAAGGTTAGGTTACTTCATTCGTAAAATGAGAAGATGCCTCTTAGTTTTTTGGTTTTCTTTTCTTTTCTTCCTGCCTTTGTTTCTTCCCTTCCCATCCTTTCTCCCTTCCTTCCTTTCCTTTTTCTTTCTTTTTTGGTGAAGATTAAGAGATAATACTTAGAATATGTTCAGTCAATGTGTTGCACATATTCTATAAATACTGGTCAGTATTTAATAACCATTTTATGTCAGGTAATTGCTAAATATATGATGAAAAATTGGTACTTATTTGCTGCTTATTAGGCTGTAATTTTTTATTAATTTATCAAACTCTTCTGCTATTTGCCAGGCATTGTTCTGGGACCTGAGGGTACATGATCAATTATATACGTTTTCAAGTATCTTGCCTTTCTTTTCCTTCCTCAATTTGCATTGCAAAATCCAGTCTTGGTTAAATTGAACTTTTCATCCACTCTGTACCTGCACCATGAATCTGAATGTAACAAATGATACTCAGACATCCGACTGGTCTCACTTTAAACACATGACTGCCAGGCTTAGATGGACCCTTAGTGCTGTCTTGTATTATTGCGTTTCCCTAGTCTGTTCACTCTCCCACGCTCCTAAATGTGTAACTCAAGTACTCTTCTAGCCTCAAATTTCTAAAGTTTCTGATACCTTCTCTACTCTATTCAATCATTGCTGATGATATTACTTCCTATTTCACTGAGAAAATAAGAACAATCAAAAGAGAATTTCCACAAGCTCCCACTGCCACATCTACCAACCCACTTGTCTATACCCTTATACTTTGTCTTCTGTTCTGTTACTGTGGATGAACCATCCAAGATCCCATCTAAGGCCAACCTTGCCCCAGACTCATTGTCTCATACCTATTCAAGGACATCATTTCAGCTTATCCCACTTTCTGTCTTACATCAATTTTTCCTCTCTGCTGGATCATTTACATCCTGCATAGAGAAACATGCTCTTATTTTTTCTATCTTAATTTTAATTAATGAGAAATCCTCTTGACCTCCTTCCCTTCCAGTCACTACTTTCGTTTATTTGATTCATTGCTCTTACTCTCCAATTTCTCTTCTCCCATGCTCTGCTGAATTCACTCTAATCAGTCTTTCCACTCCCAGGAAACAGACCTTATCAAAATCATCAGTGACCTCTATTTCCCTAAATCCAATGAAAAATTCTTGGTTTTCATCTTTAACCTATCAGCAGCATTTGGTTTCCAGACCACCACCCTCTCTTGATTCAGTGCCTGTCTTAGCCACTCTTTCTCCTGCCTTTTTCATTGTTTCACAGCTTTGCTCATTTCTCTTCATCTTCCACAACACTAAATTTTGAAGAGCTTTAGGACTTGTTTATTTTCTCAGAGATAGATCCTGTGCCAGTTTGAATATATTGTGTCCCCCAAATGCCATTATCTTTGATGTAATCTTGTGTGAGCAGATGTCATCAGTGTTGTTTAGATGGAAGTTCTTTGAGTGTTTCTTTGGAATGTGCCCCACCCAGCTGTGGGTGGTGACTCTGGATAATTTCCATGAAGGTATTGCTCCACCCATTCGGGGTGGGTCTAAGTTGATCAGTGGAGCCATATAAATGAGCTGACAGACAAGGGGAACTCAGTGCAGCTGTGAGTGACATTCTGAAGAGAAGCTACAGCCGAAAGGGACACTTTGAAGAAAGCACAGGAGCTGCAGATGAGAGACAGTTTGAAGACGGACGTTGAAAGCAGACTCTTGCTCTGGAGAAGCTGAGAGAGGACAAATATCCCAAGTGCAACTAAGAGTGACATTTTTGAGGAACTGCAGCCTAGAGAGGAACGTCCTGGGAGAAAACCATTTTGAAACCAGAACTTGGAGCAGAGGCCAGCCATGTGCCTTTCCAGCTAACAGAGGTTTTCCAGACACCATTGGCCATCCTGCAGTGAAGGTACCCAATTGCTGATGTATTATCTTGGACACTTTATGGCCTTAAGACTATAACTGTGTAACCAAATAAACCCCCTTTTATAAAAGCCAATCCATCTCTGGTGTTTTGCATTCCAGCAGCATTAGCAAACTAGAACAGATCCCATTCAATTTATAGGCTTCAAAAAAATCTATTAAATGGCAGTCTCAAGTGTATGTCTCCTGTTTGGACTGCTAGCCTGATTTCCAAAATCCAACCTAATGAGAAACTTTATTTAGGATATCTAAGTGGCATCTCAAAGCCAACATATCCAAAACCAAACTTCCAATATATTCTGCCAAACTTGCTTCTTCTACCGCAAATTTTCACTATCTCCGTACATGGCAACTCTATTCTTCCTGTTACTCTGGCTGAAACCTAGCATCATCCTTAATTCTTCCCTTTCTCTCACACCCACAGCATTAAGTCCCGTAGGTCAATCTTCAAAATACATACTGAATTTCATTATTTTTCACTACCTAATTTGCTGTCACTTTGTTCCAAGTCCACATTATTTTTCACCTAGATTATTATGCCTACCAACCAATATTTCTGCCTCAGTTATTATAGTGCTCTCCACCCTCCTGACCTAGAATCTCACAACAGAGAAGCCTGAGTGATCCCATAAAACATATATCATGCCGTGTCATTTTTCTGCTCAAAACTCTCCAATCATTTTCCATCTAACTCAGAGTCAAGTCTAGAGTCCTTTCATAGGTCAACAAAGTTCAGCCTGACTCCCCACCTTATTTACCTCTCTGGTCTCATCTCTGAGCATCCATCCCCCTCCACTTTTCACACCCTTCTCTAGACTCACTGACCTTGCTGCTGTTCCTTAAACACACCAAGCATGCCCTGCTTCAAAGCCTTACTTACCCTTCCACCGGCCTGAAACAGTCATCCTACAGTCATCTCTGTTGTGTACCCCTTCATTTCTTTTGGTTCTCTGCTCAAATTCATGTACTCAATGAAGTCATCCTAGACCACTCTTCATCCCTATATTCCCTTCCTCCTCATCCTCTTTCCTGCTATATTTTCATCCATAGCAATTATCACCTCTAACATAATATAATATTTATTTTATTACTTGGCTCTCTCTAATAAGATCTAAGCATAAAATGAATGGAGTCTGGGGATGATAGCCTATAAGAGAAGTTCCCAGGAATCAGATCATGGAGGGCAATGTATATTAAACTAAGAAATTGAAGTTTATCTTATATGTTATGGGAACCATTGGGATAAAAGTTTAAGTTGGGGAGAGAACAGATTTGGTTGGAGGGAGAAAAAATTTGTATCCATGAAAACAATTAGCTATGAAGGTAGAAAGTGATGAGGGCTTGAATTAATGACATGGGTTAGAATAGAGAGATGATGTATTTGAGAAATATTAAAAAGGTAGATTCTATAGGATTTTCTGACTTGGAATATGAGGAATAGTGATATGGAATATTTAGAAATATTTCCAAAGTAACCAGGTGAATGGTGGTATTATTCTGTTTGGTGACATGAGAAATACAGAAAGGGAAAGAAGTTTGGAGAAAAAGGTAATGCATTTAGCTTTGGACATATTAAATTAAGATGTTTGTGGGTCATCCAGGTAATGATGTCCAACAGGAGTTTGATTTATGTTGTGGAACTCATCTGAGACAGCAGGATTGACTATATACTTGGGAGTCACCATTGTGTAATTTGTTCTTGGAACTGAAAATATTGGCTGGTTGTCATGCTTTTGAAGAAGATACCAGCACAAGATGATTTGAAAGTTGTGTCTCCATTCTGCCCCAGCCCCAACTCTTAAGTGCCATCCATAAGTCTTGATGAGCAAATGTTGAACAACCAGCTCTCCAGAAAAAAATTTTAAAGTCTGATTTGTGGTGTTTGCCAATTTCTATGATATACATATTCCCACCATGGTCAATTTCAAGCCACCGCCATGTTCTCACTGTACATGGATTGTAGTGAGAAGCATACAGTAGGCTCTCATGCGCTAGTTAAAGCTGGCTCTAGCATACCAGTGAAGACCTTCTGCTTTTCGAAACTTCCCTTGGAGGTATGATAGATATTTCCAGAAATGCTAACTTTGGGTATTACTTCCAGGGGACTGGCTTCATTATGTAGCATGTGGTGATCTTGTAGTGTTCTTGGAAAGTAAAGTGATTTGAAACAACATCATGGAGATGACAACCCCTGACTGGATGACTACCTGGTTGGGATATTATTTAGTGATTCAAGCATGAATAAGTGATTGGAGACCAGCTGACCTTTAGGTTTCCTTCCAAACTGTTTGATTTAATGATTCTATTTTTTATACACTTTGTAGAATACCTAGCACTATTACCAACCAGGAAAGTTTGCTAAAACTGTTAGCAAATGTTGTCTGTCACTTCTTCGGGCAATTTATAAGATGAATATATTTTACCAAAGAAATTTTATTTATTGAGAGCCTGTCTGTGGTAAGTACTATATTGTGACAGAATTTCTATGTAAAAATTTGAATTAAATATAAAAAATATATTTAAGAAAAGAATATGAAGACTGTATTTTACAATGAAGCAATGAAGATTGCAATATTGTCCTAATGCTAAAGGGTTTCAATTTTTATTTTCTAGCTACAGATCTTCTTTTTTCCCAGACAGTATTTGGAAAAGCTGTTCCATTTGCCACTGCTGGAGATTGCTATAGTGCTGCCAGGTGCCCACAGGTATTTGATATTTTCTTCCTTCACTACAAAAAAATACTTGATGCTGTTTATCTTCATTCATTTTCTTGGCCAGAATATTACAAGAAACACAAGTAAATAGCAAATGAAAAACTTCCTATACATTTTTTATTTCAAAGGTTATGGGTGAATTTGGAGGAAAAGCATCTTGGTCAAGTTTGCATTTGTTTGGGAAGGTATAATAATTGGAATTTTTAAGGCCCTATTTCTCCTCTCATTTGCTTTATCATTTTTAATCTTTCCACTTAGTCCATGAAAATGAATTGATATGCATTACAAGGGTAAGGAATGGATCACATGTATGTAACTTTCATACACTGCTGCTAACATTGGTTGTGAAATACTGCATATCCATTTCTTTATTTTGTTTTTATCCCTTACTTCCAGAGCTTTCTGGTGTATCCTTTTGTTTCATCTCCATGGTTGCCAGTCAAGTATGCTTCCTAGAAGAAAATTTATTGTCTCATTTTTAACAAGGAATTGTTCTGAAGAACATTTTTATAAGATGCAAAGATGCAAGGATGAATATGGCATAGTTAAGTAAATTCCTAGCCAATTGACATTTATATCAATTCAAGAAAGTCACTAATGGTTTGCCACAGACCTCTCTTGGAATTTCCAAATTATAATTTCCACCATATGACATAGAAGTTATGCTTATGTTAGGTGTAGAGGACATTTGTTATATTAGGGAAGAAGAATGAAAAGAATCTCTCAAGAGACACTAAAACTATGGACTAAAATCAATGAGAAAAAAATTAACATGAATAAATGTAGAAATCTTAATACAGGTACAGAAACTAAAATAGGATCTGGCAATATTTTATGCTATACATATTTGGTCTATATATGTTAAAAACTCAACAATATACTGTTTTAATTATTTTTTATAATTGTTTGTCTTTTAATGAAGCTGAGAGGAGAAATGAGAGCAATTATATATCTAGATTTTGTTTGATGAACTTTCTTATTTATCATTTGTGGTCCACTTATTTCTTCCTGTGGATTTGAGTTGCCATCTGGCGTCACTTCCTTACTCCAATACAGCTTTCCTCCCACCCATCTCTTCTTTGCTGTTATTGTCATTTATATTACAATTCTGTATGTTATAGACCAGTGATACAATTATATACATATTATTTTACACAACTTATTTTTAAACCAGTTAAGAGAAGAAATATGGAGGAGAAAGAAAGGAAGAAATCTGCAATTATAGTGACTTTTGCAATTACCTACACAATTACCTTTACCAGTGCTCTTTGTTTAGTTGTTGTTAGGTTTTTTGGTTCTTTTGTGTGTGTGAGTGTGTATGGATTTGTATTTCTGTCTGATGTCACTTTCTTTTGGCCTGAAGAAACTTCCTTTAGTATGTCTTATAATTCAAGTCTACCAGCAACAAATTCTGTCAGTTTGTTTATCTGGAATATCTTTATTTTGTCATCATTTTTGAAAGACAGTATTTCTGAATATTAGATTCTTGGTTTATAGGGTGTTTTTTTCTTTCAACACTTTATGTCTTTCCATTGTCTTTGGCTTTTATTGTTTCTGATGAGAAGTCAGATGTTGCTCTTATTGGGGTTCCAATGTATGAGGCATTTGATTTTTCTCTGGCTGCTTTCAGATATTCTCTCTGTCTTTGTCTTTCACCTTCTTTTCTTTTATGTGTCTGGATATGGATATCTTTGTGTTTACCAAACTTAGAATATGTTATTCTTCTTAGATGTGTAGATTAATGTATTTTGCCAAATTTGGGGATTTTTAAGCCATTATTTCTTCAAAAATACTCTCTGCTCTTTATCTCTCTTCTCTTCTTCTGGCACTCCAATTATGCATATGCTGGTGCATTTAATCGTGTTCCTTTATCTTTGGCCTTTCATTGTTCTTTATCCTTTTTTATCTCTGTTCTTCATACTGTATTATCTCTTCTGATCTTTGTCCAAATTTGCTCATTCTTCCTTCTTCCAGTTCAAATCTACTATTGGCCTCTCTAGTGAATGTTTCCTTTTGGTTATTGTATTTTAACACAGAATTGCTGTTTGGTCCTTTTGAATAATTTTTATATCTTTATTGATACTCTCTAATTGATGAGACAAGTTCGTCATAGCTTCCTGTACTCTTTTAAGCATGGTTTCCTTTAATTCTCTGAACATATTTATAACAACTGCTTTGAAGGTCTGACATCTGGGCCCTCTCAAAGGCAGGTTCTGTTGCCATATTTGTAATTTGTTTTACTGTATATGAGTCATATTTTCCTGTTTCAGGTTGTTTTTGTTTTTGTTTTTGGTCAAAAACTGGATGTTTAGATAATACAGTATAGCAACTCTGGGCACTTATTCCCCCTTCTTCTCCGGGACCTGTTTTGTTGTTTGCTTACTTATTTACTTGACTGGACAATTTTAGTGGAGCCTGTTTACTGCAAGTGTGCGGCCTCTGATGTTGTTCAGCAGGAGAAGTCTTGGGTACGCACAGAGCCACCCTGATCTTCTCCTCCCCCAGGTCTGGCCATGGTTTTAGCTGGGCTCTTTAATTTTCTCTTTCCCTGATCACCCTGCTCGGTTTCTGGCTCACCTGCCACAATTGGTATCATACTCAGTTCTTGGCCTCCCCTAATTAACAGATAATTTCTCTACTGTTTTTGACAGCATCCTGAGACATAAATTGTTGCATAGTCTGATCCAATTAAATTTTGGCCCCTTGGCAGGTATAGTATTACAGGTAGGTATTTGAGGTCAGTCTTTGAAACTTGGTCAGACCCAGGAGAGATCGTCTTAGTTTTTTCTTATCCTCTTTCTCTGTATGTTAAATTTTAATCTGACCTACCAGTTTGCTTGTTGCTATCATGCTGCTACCACCCTCCTCTTAATTGCGTTACTCTATGACAGAAAAAATCAGTCCCCTTAGGAAAAGTTATGCAGCTCTCTGTTTTTACAAACTGTCTCTCCTTCTGGGCAGAATCTCTGCATCTAGGGGTTGAGGTAGTGGCTCATGTTTTTTTGTTAGTAGTAGTGGCTGTTAACCCCTGGGCTTCTTGACTTGCCTTCCCCAGCAGGGTACCTCTGTCCTTCTAGTGATCTGGCATAAGGATTATGGGGCCCAGTATTCTTAGCCTGTCATGCCTGGGGTCAATCTTCTGTGCCATTAGTGGTGACTGAGTAGAAGGAAGCCTCAGACCTCTCTACCAATCTTGCGTATAAAGCAGAGATGGTGGAACAAGGCATACTGGAGTCTACTCTTCCTGGGGAGAAACTGTAGCTGTAGACTAGGAGATGGAGTCTGTAGCCCTAGACTAGGAGATGAAGTCCTATACTTTTGACCACACACAGTGAAAATAGAACCACCATCTCACTAAAGAGGGAGAAAGAAAAAGTTCAGTGGCTCAAATGCCACAGACTCACTGTTCTTCCCAACAATGAGTAGAATTTCTTGAATAAATGTTTTTCCATTTTCTGCATTACCTTAGGACAATTGCTTCTCTCTGTCCATTAGGATAAGATAACTACCTCACATGGTTCTGTAGGTGTTTCTGGAATGCAAAGCTCTATTTAAAAAAAATTAGATGTTATTGGGAATAGGTACTTGTTGTCAAAAGAAGCTATGCTACTCTACATTCAGTCTGTATTCATATGCCAGAGGCTACTGTTACCAAAAATACAAACTGCCATGTGTCTGTAGAGATGTCTGTCAAATATATAAACTGAATTCTGCATTAAGTTACACAGCATTTGCATGAATATTCTCCAGATGTTTGATGTCACAGAAAGAACTTATTCTGTTGTTTGGGATTCATCAAAACCACATCCTCTGTGTATGCATATGACAAGGCATCCCAGGACATGCATGCTAAAAAGGGAATGGACACATATGGTGCTATTTAAGGAAAATAAACTTTGCCACATTGCAATATAAGATGAAGTTAAGGAGTGTGATGTGACTTTAGAATACATATGTCAAAAAAGAGTTAAAGTAAAATGTTTTGTTCCTTTCAAAGAGCTACAAAAATTAAAAACAAATTAGTCTTTGGCTAAATTGCAATTAATATGTGATTATGTAAGAATAAGAGAAATAATCACATTCAGCCAATGCCAGTGGTTTATGGCCAGCATCCATTCTGAGTGTTCAGAGACAGTTGTTAAATGTTTTTAATGGCATACTTTACTATCAAGATGTAGATTTTGACATATATCTAAAAGGTGTACCTTTTGATTATATTGTATAGATCTCTCTCCTTACTTATTTTTGTCCACTTGATTTGTCATATTATTAAAAGTGGTCTGTTAAATTTTCCTCTTATTAGGGTCTTTGTATCTACGTCTTCTTGCGTCTCCATTATTTTCTTCATAAAGGTTGTTGCTATTGTATTTGATGCATAAATATTAATGTGCTATGTCTTCATTGTGGTTGTGGTTTTTAGAACTTCATTGTTGCGCTTCATGCTTTGAGATTTCAATTCTATTTTAAAGCATACCTCACCAGGATCACTACCCTTGCTCTCTTTTTCAGCCCATTTGTCTGGTACATATTAGCCCATACTTTAATTTTAGCCTTTCTGAATCATTTTAAGTGTGCCTCTTTCGTACACCATGTAGTTAGGGGTTTTGTTTTGTTTTTTTTTTTTGCAAGCAAAATTGGAATTTTTTTCTTTAAATAGATGTTATACCCATTCACATTATTTTATTTTTTAAAAATAATACATTAAAAATGCTTTTTTAGTATACAGAGCTATGAGTTTTAATATATGTATAGATTCCTGTTACATACACGACAATCAGAATACAGAACAGTTCTAATACCCCCGAAAACTTCCTTACATTCCTTCTTTGTGGTCAGTCCCTCCTTCCCACCTAACTCCTGGCAAACCCTGATCTCTTCTTGGTTGCTATAGTTTTGCCTTTTCTACAATGTCATATAAAGGGATTCAAGCAATATGTAACCCTTTGAGTTTGGCTTCTTTCACTCAACCTAATGCCTTTAAGATTCATCCATGTTGTTGTATGTATCAATAGTGTGTTCCTCTTCATTGCTGAGTAGTATTTCATCTTATGGCTGTCCTGCACTTACTTGTCCTACTGTTTGTTTTAGGATCTAGATTATGAATATATCTCATATAAACATTTTTGTACAGGTTTTTGTGTGAACATAAATTTTCATTTCTCTAGAATAAATACCTAGGAGTGGGATTGCAGAGTTATATGGTAAGTGTATATTAACTTTATAAGAAACTGCCAAAGTGTTTTAAAAAGCAGCTGCACCATATTGCAATTCCCATCAGCAAAGATGAAATTTCCAATTGGTTTGCTTCCTTCCTGGCACTTGACATTGTCAAGTTTTTTCATGTGCTCATTTGTTTTCCCATCTTTACTTGTGTCGCACCATGGCTTTCTTTGTATTTCCCTAATGGCTAATGCTGTTAAGTGTCTTTTTTGTGCTTATTTGCTATTTGTATATCCACTTTGGTGAAGTATCTATTCAAATCTTTTGCCCGTTTTTTTAAATGAATTTTTTATTGTGAACTTTGTCATGTATACATAACGGTGATAACTTTCAAAGCACAATTCAACAAGTAGTTAGAGAGCAAAATTTCAAAGAATATCATGGGTTATGGTTCCACAAATTCAGCTATTTCCATTATTGTAAAATATAACACATTCAGAAAGGTGTTAACTTTCAATGTACAGCTCAACAAGCAGTTATAGAGGTAATTTCAAAAATTATTATGGGTTACAGTTCCACAGTTTCATTTCTTTCCTTATTATGCAATATAGGGTATATACAGAAAGATGAAGGCTTTCAAAGCACAATTCAATGAATAGCCCATTTTTTTTATTGGGTTGGTTTTCTTACTGTTGTGAGTGTATTTCATATACTCTGGATACAAGTCCTTTATTGGATATGGAATTTGCAAACATTTTTTCCTTATCTATAGCTTGACTTTTATTTAAAACAGTGTCTTTTTCAAAGCAAAAATTTTAAATTTTAATGAAATAAAAATTTGTTTCTTCTTTTATAGATTGTACTTTTTGTGTCATAGCTAAGAACTCTCTGGCTAACCCCAAGTTACAAAGATTTTCTCCTATGCTTTCTTCTAAAATCTTTATAGTTTTATGTTTTACATTTAGACCTATGATTCACTTTGAGTTAATTTTTTTTTTTTTTTTTTTTTTTTTTTTTAGCATCTGTCTGTTTTTTAATTGACGTAAAATTCACATAACATAAAATTAACCGTATTAAAGTGTACAATTCAGAGGCATTTAGTACATTTACAATGCTATACAACCATCACCTCTATTTTATTCCAAAACATTTGCATCACCCCAAAAAGGAAACCCAGGATCCATTTAGAGGTCACTTCCCATCCTCCCTGCCCCTAGCCCCTTGCATCCACTAATCAGCTTTGTCTCTATATATTTTCCTATTCTGAATATTTCAAATAAATGGAATCATACATTATATGACCTTTGTGTCTGGCTTCTTTAATGTTTTCAGGGTCATCCACCTTGTAACATGTATCAGAACTACATTCCTTTTTATGGTAGAGTAGTATTCCATTATATGGATATATCATATTTTGTTTATCCATTTATCCATTCATCCATTAATGGACATTTGGGTTGTTTCCCTTTTTCCTGCTGTGAATACTGCTGCTATGAACACTTGTGTTTTGCTGTTTGAACACCTAGTTTTGATTCTTTTTGGCATATTCCTGGGAGTGGAATTGCTGGATCATAGGTAATTCTATGTTTAACTTATTGAGGAACTGCCAAATGTTTTCCACAATGGCTGCACCATTTTACATTCCCACCAGTAATGTATGAGTGTTCCAATTTCTCCACAGCCTCATCAACACTTTTTATTTTCTACTTTTTGTGTTTTGTTTTAGCCATGTTTGAAGGTATGAAAGACTATCTCATTGTGGTTTTGATTTGCATCTCCCTAATGGCTAATTATGTTGAGCATCTTTTCATGTGCTTGTTAGCCATTTGTATCTTAGAGAAATGTCTTTTTAAATCTTCACCTATGTTTTAGTTGAGTTATTTGTCTTTTTATTGTTGATATATGAGTTCCTTATACATTCTGGATACTAAACCCTTTTCAGATATATGACTTGCAATTATTTTCTCCCATTCTGTGGGGTCTTTTCACTTTCTTGATAATGTCCTTTGATGTACAAAAGTTTTTAATTTTGATGGAGTCCAACTTAAATTTTTTTCTTTCTTTCTTTCTTTCTTTTTTTTTTTTTTTTTTTTGGCTTGTACTTTTGGTGTCATATATAAGAATCTATTGCCATATACAAGGTCATGAAGATTTAATTCCGTGTTTTTTTCGAAGAGTTTTATAGCTGATGCTCCTACATTTAGGTCTTTGATCAACTTTGAGAGTTAATTTTTGTATATGGTGTGAGACAATGGGATCCAACTTCATTTTTTTGCATGTGGATTTCCAGTTGTCCCAGCACCATTTGTTGTAGAAACTGTTCTTTCCCCCAGTGGATGGTCTTAACACATTTGTTGAAAATCATTTCACCATAGATGTGTATGTTAATTTGGACTTCCCGTTATATTCCATTGATCTATGTGAATTACTGGAGTTTTACAGGAAGTTTTGAAATTGGGACATGTGCATCCTCCAATTTTGTTCTTCATTTTAAGATTGCTTTGGATTCTTGGTCCCTTGAAATTCCCTATGAATTTTAGAGAATTTGTTCAATTCTGCAAAAAAAATATATATATTTGGAATTTTCATAGAGATTGCATTGAATCTGTAGATAGTTTTGGGAAGTATTGCCATTTTAATAATATTAAGTCTCCCAAAACATGACCACAGGGTTTCTTCCCATTTATTTGGGTCATCTTTAATTTCTTTCAGCAATATTTTGTAGTTTTAAGTGTACAGTATTGCACATGCTTGGTTAAATTTATTCACAATGATTTTATTATTTTAGATACTATTATAAATGGAATTGCTTTCTTAATTTTATTTTTTGGATTGTTCTTTGCTAGTGTAGAGGAATAAAATTAATCTTTGATTTCTGTGTGTTGATTTTGTATTTGCAATTTTTCTAAATTTGCCTATAAGCTCTCAGTTTTCTTGTGGAATTTTTAGGATTTTCTATATATAAGATCATGTCATCTGCAAACCAAAGTAATTTTACATCTTCCTTTCCAATTTGGATGTCTTTTTTTTTTTCTTGGCCTATTGCTCTGGCTAGAACTTCCAAAACAATGTTGAATAGAAGTAGTAAAAGCAAATCTTGTTTTGTTCCAGATCTTAGGAGGATATCTTTCAGTCTTTCACTATTGGGTATGATGTTAGCTATGGATTTTTCATAAATACTCTTTATCATATTGAGGAGGTTTCTTTCTATTTCTAGTTTGTTGAGTGATTTTATCATGAAATGGTGTTGGATTTTGTCAAATGCTTTTTCTGCATCAATTGAGATTTTTTTTTTCCCCTTCATTCTATTAATGTGATGTATTACTATGACTGATTTTCATATGTTCAACTACACTTACATTCTTGAGATACACTTGGCCACTTGTTTGATATAGTTTCATTTACAAGATAAATGGAAAAAGCCATTAGAAGAGGAAGAAGTTTTCATTGAAGAGCCCATGCTTATTTGAAGTAGTCAGGACAGCAGGGGGGTGATAAACATGAGAGCAATGTCCTTCACGAACCAACTGGAGTCATTGTCTGGTGTTCAGAGCTCTGTCAATTTAATGTGACTTTAGGGGCTAGACAGGAAGAGCAAGTGTGCCCACAGCAGCTGAGAACCTTGTCCTTGGCAACTGTAGAACAAATGTAATTTATAGCTCATTGTTGGGGGCTTCCCTTAGCAACTTTGCCTAAAACAAATGAGTTAATTCCAAACTATTGAAGTGATAAAATTCAATCACTATTTACTTAACTCCCTGATAACTGCCCTTCCACTCACTAAGTAAAAAGCGGTTGTGTGATCTATATTATTTAAATTGCTGGGTGGTCCGTAAGGCCCTGCATTTTGCTCTGATTTCAGTTGTTAGCCACATTGTGTTGAGAGCATCCCTACTCCCCATGTGTCTTAGTTTGCCAGGGCTGCTATAACAAATACCGTTTGTTGTCTCACAGTTTGGGAGGCTAGAGGTCTAAAATCAAGCTGTCAGCAGGACCGTGCTTTCTCTGAACTCTGTAGCATTCTGGTGGTGGCTTTCCAGCAATCCATAACTACATCTCTGCTTCTGGCAGATGGCTGTCTGTCTCCTTCTGTTTCCTACTGCTTCCTGTGTCCAAATTGCCTTTTCTTGTAAGGACTCCAGTCAGATTGGATTCACCCTGAATTCACACTGAATTCACATGTCTGAATGAACATGTCTTTGTGAGGGGCATGATTCAATTCATAACACCATGAAATGGCTACTCCAGAGTAGTGTGGAGATTCAGACAAGAAAAATCCAGTAGTAACTGAACAGCACTAAGTCTTCTCTACCCTGCACACAGTGCATAGAAGTGTTCCAAGCTTTAGTTGGAAGAGACATAAAGAGGATTTTTCTTTCAACCCTCTGCCCATAGAAGTTCATGACGAAAGATCATTGTCAGGAAACTTGAAGGAAAAATGTCCTTCTCTTCTGTTTGGACCTTTACTTCCCTAACCCTGGGCCAGCTGCTGGGAGTTTTAATGGTTAAAAAGTTCTTGCTTGTGTCTCAGCACCCAGAAGAGGACAAATGTTCGCTGCGATCTCAGCTTTTCCTCCAATTCCAAACTTGTGTCCAATGTGTGACTGGTTACTGGAGACCCCGAAAACACTGTTTCATGTAGTTCTTGGGTAATTGCCAGCTGCTCTAGGGGAGAGACAAAATTCTGCTTCTCACCGCTCCGCCATCTTGCCCCCTTCCTGAGTTAATTTTTATATGAAGTATGAGAGATAGGTCAAGGCTTATTTTTTTGCATACAGATATCCAATTGTTCCAACATTATAATTTGAATAGACAGTCTTTTCTCCATTTAATTGTCTTCCAATCTTTGCCAAAAGTCAATTGATCATATTTGTGTGGATCTATTTCTGGACTCTATTCTGTTCCATTGATCTATGTATCACTCTTTTTAGCCATACTGCACTTTTTGATCATGATAGCTTTATAAGTGTTAAAATAGGGTAATATGAATTCTACAACTTTTTTCTTCTTTTCCAGATTTGACTATTTCAATTCCTTTGCCTTTGTATATAAATTTTACAGTCATCTTATCTATCTAATCTACAAAAGTTCTTGCTTGTATTTTTATTGAATTGCATTAAATCCTTATATCACATACATAATAAAATATGTACAGCATATTTTAAAATTCTAGGACATAATAATGTAATGAACAGACATAAACAAACTGCTCAACCCCAAAACTGTAACATTATGACTTACATCTACCTATGTGTTTCTTGTCTTATATCCATACCCACAACTAGAGGAAGCTGCCATCCTGAATTTTATTCTATATGTATATTGCTTTATTTGTTTTCTTGTACTTTTATTACTTAATAAATGTATATTTACATAGCTTTTTTTTGCATGTTTTCATATTTTAAAAAATTATATAGCATAAGTAGTTGTCTTCTGGGATTTTTTCTCAGTACTTTGTTTGACAGTAGGATTTCTGTTGTGTGACTTTAATCAATTTATCTGTTTTTCTGTTGGTGGACATCTGGGATATTTCCAGTTTCTGGATATAGGAACTTTGTAAGAAATGTTATATTGGCCTATTGTTCTAACCCTTTACCAATAACATAACTGGAATTACTTCAACTTTACAGTTTCTTAATATGTAGTAGGACATACTACCCCCACCTCCCTCCCCAACCTGTTCTTCAAAGTCTCTCTTTTTTCTCTTAAACCCTTTTTAGTACAAATGAGTTTTAGCTTGTCAGGTTTCATGAAAAACTCTGTTTTAACTGAAATTGAAGTTTTTAGGTCTACTTTTAGGTCTTTCAATAAACAATATTGCTTGTCATACACTTTCTCTGTTTTGTTTACCTGAAAATATCTTCATTTTGTCCACATGATATTATTTTTCTTGCAGTATTTTATAGGTATTATTCTATTGTCTGTGGCTTCCATTGTTTCTTATAAGAAATGTGTTATCAATCTAATTCTAATTCCTTTGTAAACTGTAGATTACCTGATTTTTTTCTCTCAGAAGGCTTTTCATGTGTCTCTTTCTATTTGTTATTCTGCAATATCATTATTATTGATTTCTTTTATTTGTTGACCTTGAGATTCAGTTTGATTCTGGAATTGGAGGATCATACATTTTACTAGATAAGCTGTTATTTCTTTGAAAATTGCCTCACACTCTTTCGCTCAATTATCTGCTTCTGGAACTTTGATTAGATACATGTTATAGCTATTCAATAAATGTACTTAATCTACCCTGTTTTTCATTTTGTTATCCCCCTGTACTGCATTGTAGATAATTTATTCAGTTTTATCTTCCAGTTCAGTAATTCTGTCTTTATCTATTAGATAATCTGCTGCTTAACCAAATTTCCTTTTAATTTCAAATTTACAATTCTAATTTATGGAGGTTCTATTTAGGTCTTTAATAATATCCATGATCTGTTTTATTATTATTAGAGCAATTTTAGGTTTACAGAAAAATCATGCAAAAAGTACAGTTTCCATATAACCCCACATCACACACCCAGCTTTCCCTATTGTTGACATTTTGCACTAGTGTAATACCTTCATTTTAATTGATGTAACAATATTATTATAATCATACTATTAACCAAAGCCTATAGTTTACATTAGGGTTTATCTTCGTGTTGTAAAATTCCACGGGTGTTTTTTTTTTCTTGGTAAATTATGTACAACCTAAAATTTCTCACTTCATCCACTTTCAAAAGTACAATTCAGTGGTGTTAATTACATTCACAAAGTTGTGCTTCTGTCACCAGCATTCATTACCAACAATTTTCCATCACCCTACCAAAAACTCTATACCAATTAAACATTAATTCTGCATTCCCCACTCCCATCATCTACTGGTAACCTGTACGCTGGTTTCTGACTTATGAATTTTCATATCCTGCTTATTTCATATAAGTAAGATCATACAATATTTGTCCTTTAGTGTCCAGTTTATTTCACTCAACATGATGTTTTCAAGGTTCATCCATGTTGTAGCATGCATCAGAACTTCATTCCTTTTTATGGGCGAATGATATTCGATTGTATGTATATATCACATTTCGTTTATCTGTTCATTGGTTGATGGGCAGTTGGTTTGCTTCCATCTTTTGTCAATTGTGAATAATGCTGATATGAACATCGGTGTGCAAATATCTGAGTCCTCACTTTCAATTCTTTTAAGTATTTGTGTGAATTCTTTTGGGTATATATCTAGAAGTGGGATTGCTGGGTCATACGGTAATTCTATACTTAAATGTTTTTCCACAATAGCTGCCCCTTTTTACATTCCCACCCAACAATGAGCAAGTGTTCTTATTTCTCCATGTCCTCTCCAACACTTGTATTTTCCTTTTTTCTAAATAGTAGCCATTCTAGTGGATGTGAAATGGTATCTCAATGTGGTTTTTTAAAAATCTTAATTCTTTTGTTTTTCTATTTCCAAAGATGTTTGTCATAGAAAACTCAAGAACACAGAAAAAAGAAAGCAAAAATCCTAAAAAAATTCCAACACTCAGAGAAAATTGCTACTGAAATTTTAGCAAAAACCTCCCAGACATCTTTTTCCATAAGTAAATCTCTGAATGAATTTACACATGGTCACATTTTCAGATGCATAGGTGTATATCATTTTACATGAATGGGAACCACATTGTGGTTTTGATTTGTATTTCCCTGTTGGCTAATTATATTGAGCATCTTTTCACATGTTTATTGGTCATTTGCATATCTTCATATCTATTCAAGTCTTTTGCCCATTTTTCAATTGAGTTGTTTCTTTTTGTTGCTGAGTTATATATTCTGGATATTAAATGCTTTTCAGATATATGATTTCCAAATATTTTCTTCCCTTCTGTAGGTTTTCTTTTTACTTTCTTGATAAAGTCCTTTGATCCACAAAAGTATTTAATTTTGATGTGGTCCCATTTCTCTATTTTTTCTTTTGTGGCTCATCCTTTAGAGTGAAGTCTAAGAAACCATTACCTAAACAAGGTCCCGAAGATACTTATTTATGTTTTCTTCTAGTATTTTTATAGTTTTGATTCTTATATTTAGGTTTTTGATCCATTTGGAGTTAATTTTTGTATATGGTGTGAGGTAGTAGTCCATTTGTTGTTGTTTGTTTTTGCATATAGCTATCCAGTTTTTCCAGCATAATTTGTTGAAGAGACTATTTTTCCCCCATTGAGTGAACTTGGCACCCTTGTCAAAAATCAGTTAGCCATAGGTGTGAGGGTTTATTTCTGACTCCCTGATCTTTTTTTGATGGTCTCTTATTTCTAGCCCACATTAAAAATAAATTGTTCTTTTATTTCTTTAGACAGGTAAACATATGTTTTAGTTTGCTAGGCTGCTCAAAGTAAATACCATGAAATATGTTAGCTTTTAAAATGGGAATTTATTGGCTTACAAGCTTACAGTTTTGAGGCCTTGAAAGTGTCCAAATCAAGGCATCATTGAGAAATGCTTTCTTCCCAAAGACCAGATGCCAGCCATCCTTGGCTGTCTGCTACACAGCAAGGCACATGGTGGCGGCTGCTTGTCTCTCCCTTCTCTCCCGGATTTTGTTGATTTCAGCTTCTTGCTTCTGTGGCTTTCTCTCTCATTGTTTGAATTTCATTCTCTTACAAAGGACTCCAGTAAGAGGATTAAGACCCACCTTGGGGCCATACCTTAACTGAAGTAACATCATCAAAATGTCCTACTTAAAATAGGTTTACACTGACAGGAATGGATTAGCCTTAAGAACTTGATTTTCTGGGGTAAATACAGTTCCAAACCACCACAACATATTTTTTTGAAACTTTGTATTAGTTATTTCTACTATCTAAATACTGTCACTATCTAATTTTGTTATTTCTTTATTTCTGATAATTCATGTTTCCTCTTTTTTTTTTTTTTTTTTAATTTTTTCTTTTGATTGGAATCTCATACTCCTAGGGAATTTTTCTGAAAGAATTCTTGGAGATCTAGTTTGAGATTATGTTTTCCAGAGAAGATTTTGATTTGCTTCTTCCAGGTGTCTCCAACCATTTTTCTACCTTATTCTTTCAGTAATTTTGTATCCCTTTATGGGTCCTGGATGTATGCTGATATCTCTCTTAAAGTTAGTGTAAAGTAATGCTTTGTCTCCTAGATCTGAGGAGTCATTAAAATCCAAAGCTCTACAAACAAAGGTTTTTTTTATTGACTTAGCTAAATCAAAAGTTAGTGCATATCTCTATCCTCTCCCAAAAAATACAAGAACTTTAAAATGCCTTAATTCTCATCTCCTCCCAATATTATATAACTTTTTTCCCCAGCATTTTATTTTCATGTTGTTTTATAACGTCTACAAGTTAGTCATTCATATTCTTTTACACTATGGTCAGTGCTTGGTTTGATCTACAGATATTTAATGAGGTTTAGAATTCTATGTTGAAAGTTATTATTTCTCAAAATGATGAAGAGGTTGTTCCTTTGTCATTTTGCTTTTGTCTACACCAGTGAGGTCACTGGACTTTTCTTTCTTCTGCTGTTTTGGTATTTCATTAGCAGGTATTAAATTTGCATTATTTTTAATTACACAAGCAATTCCCTTTTTAGTCTATATGTAAGTCTGGCCCTGCTCTCAAGCATATCATTAGACTCTTTTTTGATTTTTTACTCTCTTCACTCCACAGTCAAATTAGAGATCTGTTACTCTTTTCCTTTGATGCAGCCAGTTACTCAAGGGCAGACATTCTAGTTTGTTGAATTCCCAGGTACTTTGAATCACCTTACCTTCCATTTGTTATTTGGCTGTTGGAATTTTACTTACAGTGGCTTCTAAAAAATGCCAATAGGGTAAAAGAGAAGATACACTTCATAATACTTAAAAAAAATTTGCAGCTGTTACATTGAACTAATTTTTCAAGTGAAAGATTAGGTTTACATTTTGATTTTAAATTAAATATTGGGTTTAAAGTAATTAATTAATGCATTTATGTACTCATTTGTTACTTCTCAAGTCTCATAAGAATTTATCAGTATCTTTCTTATTGCACCTGTAATTCCCTATATTGCAATACAGTTTTTTATGTACATAAGCTATTTCACCTAATTTAGAGAGAAATCTGTCTCTAAACTCCCATGGTACTTGACACCATGTCTGCCACTCAATTAATTTTGAACAAGTGAGTGGAATGTATTTTTACCTTTACTAACATCATCCCAACTTTCCAATAAATTGTTTTAGCATTTCTTTGAGACTGTATTTGTACATTTTTAAATGAGTGCTAAGAACAGAAGTAAAACTCATGACAATTAGTCCAGAGAATGGGAGCAATAGATATTTCTAGACCCAAATAATTGTGTTAATAATAGTCTCTTAGTAGTTAATCGGAGTCTTTCCTTTTCACTTCCAATGTGAATATATTTGAATGCTTCCAAGTCACATTGTGTAAGGAGGTAGGCAATGAATGGAATAATAGAACAACAGTATTAGGTTGTGAAAACACTGAAAGCATTCAATTAGTGGCCGGTCAGAAGAAACGTATGTCACAGAATCTATTTCCATTTTTGTGGAATTTTATTTGATGAGGACCCTATTTGTGTGAGAATTTGGGTTGAAGGTTTCCAGTGAAAACCCTATATCACGTCAACTAAGTGTCAAATAATAGAGTATATCCTAAGAATTAGTTCTCAATTCAAATATTTACCAAAATAAGATACTAGTGATTCTAGAGCTAATGCCATTCATTATAATGGATTCTGAGGGCTTTATATGCATATTTATATATTTACTTTTATAACACTACAGTTTAATATTTATAATGCTGCACTGATTTTAGTCATTCAAAAACACTTATTGAGTACCTAGGCCCTGTTGTAGGCTCTGGGAATACAGCAATGATGCAAACATGCCAGGTCATATTCTAGCCAAATGATGTTGGATGTTATAAGAAATTTTCTTTGGAATTTATCTAAAACTAAATATTTCTGCTATGGAAAATTCTCCATATATTTTCATTGCACTATTATTATTATAAATGTGATTGAATACTTATTTTGTTTTTAAAAAAGAAATACAATCATGTAATATATGTAAGAAATCAAAGTTAATAAAGTAAATTGATATCTGATTTTGGCAACAGTAATAATTCATATTAAAAATACATTTGAAGTCTATTTGTCTTTGCTTTATAGAAAGATAACATTTTAATTCATATACTATAACCTTCAGTATTTCATCACAGTCTTGCTCAATATTTATGAATGTTAGACCATTGGGATATGGTGATGTGATCCAAGATTGCCTAACTACTGCTCTCAATCTGTGTGCACACTGAGCATTGCCAATAGGCTTACTTTTGTTTTTCAATGTGTAATTCTTTTCTGTAAGATGATCTCAATATGATACAGATTTTGCCCATTTTCTCAATCAATGTACATTTAAAGCTTAATTATATACAAAGATAGTCTTGAAATATTTTGACATAAAAGGGTCCTTGTACTTGAAAACAATTAAATCATAAAGCCACTAGGAGGCCCACACCCCATAGTATGTGTAAATCATGTAATATCACAAGTCCATACACATTCTGGGTACTTAAAAAGGAGATAATAGTCAGGACAAAAAAGCAGGCCACAATAGCAGAAGTTTCTTGAAAATATGTTAAACAATGTGTAACTTATCAGAGAATTTGCCAATGTCAGAAATCAAAACTGGAGGAATGTTATAGTCTGGCGAGTGTCCCCACTATGAAAACCCCTTCTTTCATGACTTCCCTTTTGTTCACACGCTTCCCTGTTCCTCTAGCTGCGGAGTCTTAGAGTCCCAGGGTTGGACAGTCACTTCTACACAAAAAACTCTGTGTGGTATTAATTCATTAGTTGATTCTTATAGTTGAAAAGGCTTACTTGTAATAATTTTAAAAAAAGTTTTAGCCAGTTTATTTTTTTTAGCAATAGCAATATAGTTTGATTTTACAAAAGGAAGACCCTTGAAAAGTAATTGAGGCCTATTTATGTAATTCACATTTACATGTTTTCAGCCAAGAGCATTCTTAAATATTTCATGAATTCCTTCTCTTTTGTTTTGTTTTGTTTACCATCCAGGGACAGTTCAGCATCAATTTGGCAGGAACTGGGATGAAGATATCGAGCACAGCAAAATGGCTTGCTCAGGGGAGTTATGCCTCTGTCATTATACACAGATCACAAGTAAGTCCTGCTGGACCAAAAAGTCTGTTTGAAATACTTGTGTGCTAAGAACTCACAGTAAACATTCCCTACCTTAAAATTTGATGTTATGTGAAGTTCATGGCTTAAGTGTTGAGGCAGAGCATTAATTTATTATGAAACTATGAAATTGATTTCCTTTTGATTAATGTGCATAGGTAGATTTTATACACATGCAAATTCATACAGAGGTTACCAATATCTGAATATGAAGTACCAAATTCCAGGGACTATAGAAACTATCTAGGTCAAGTTAGGGGCTACTGATTGGAAATGCAGGCACTTCAGAAAGAGGTAATGTTTTCAGCTACAGTTTAATTATTAAAGTTTATAGATAAATCTATAAACACTCCTCATTCAAAGTCAGGAGTAAACTTTTGGTTTTTTGACCTTACTTCTTCAGTTTAGTGATGGTGGTGGTACTGGAGCCATTTTTGTTTAACAAAAATACCCTCTAAAGTTTCTTCAAGAATTAGGATGATTTATTTATGGTTGTTCTCACATTTTCTTCTGTTTGTCTTTATCTAGATAACATTTTTATCTGGCTCTTAGCCATAGCACATGCATTATCCACAGTAGAATCCATTTTTAATTTTCTTCTGGTGCGGTGCACTAAAATGTGCACGTTACGAGATGGCTGCTATTATTTACAGTTATTGTGTCTTAGAGAGAATGGCTCATCTCATAGTAAATCTGGATCTAGGCCGTCACCTATATTGCACTATCAACATTCCCTGCCCTTCTCTTTCTTTTGATAAAATGGACTTCTGTTACTCCTATTTATATGATTTTTATTTTTAAATGCAGTTTAACATTCTGACATTTAGTCATGAAAAACATTCTGTCTCTGAACGCTATGTATTTGTGCTTTAACTAATAATTGATACTGTTAAATTTTATTATTTTTCATACAAGTAAGCTAGTAGGTTTTCAAAAAGAATGGTTACTTATTTTTAAATATTTATTAACATATTTAAGTCTAGTCCTTTTTGGGAGAAGAATGGGAATAAATTAATTTGTTAAAATATATTCGGGGCAGGTATAAATGTAGAACTCAGTAAAATAAATCAACCTTATTTATACAGCTTTTAGATATCTTATGCTTAAATGTAAAGACTGAACTCTGGGTGAGGTCACCAGTAAATGTTTAACCAAATAATTTGCTTTGCTCCTATTGAGCTTCAATTCTAAATATTAGTTGTTTATTTAATTAACTAAGAAATTCTACCTCAGTCAAAACTATAGTACATGAAAATACTTCTTGAAATTTGCTACTAGATATGAAACTGAGACCCATGAAACCAAAATACACTTGTGGAAATACAAATATGTTTTCATTCACCAGTAAATTTAACCAAGATTAAGTTTTTACTTAATCAGTTGTGGGAGTAGGGAATTATATAAAGTTGCATTTTTTACTGCCATTCCCTTCTTATCTCTTTACTAAGATTCTCTAGAGTTAAAAGAGCTTCTGAAAGAAAAGGCAACTTGAAAAGCCCCCGGTCTCAGAACATTCTTCCATCTGAAAATGTTACAGGAACCCACAGTGTTCTCTACCCTTCCTCCATAGATTAAACAAATATACGTTACCTTCTCCAGAAACAATGGGAGTTCAACCTATATTTTTGTCTCATCCTATCAAAATGTCTTCACTGACTTTTGAGTTTGGACTTAAAGATGGAAGGAAGTCTGTAGACAACCTCCACCAGGCCCTTCCCACTTCACCTCACCGCGGCCTCTGCTTAGGGAACAATCTCTCTTTTTAGTCCTTTCCCAATTATAATTACTGCTTTCAGCCTATTTTAAAAATCTTCCCCCATTTACTACCTTCTTCTATGCTTTTCCTCTGAGTGTATTTTTAATGTTTCTATGAGATGTTTGGAGTAAATGGGGTAGAATATGAGTTGTATACAGTTAAGGTCAAGTTTATGTAACATCTTTCTTTTATTTATTCTAAGAGAATCTTATATAAAATAATGTAAATATTGGACAACAAATTGGGAGAGGTTTTAATAAGCTCACTGAAACAAATAGATACATTGATGAAAAATATGACTGAGATGAATTTGTCTAAGTTTTAGTGTAGTATATAATATCAAGTACCTAATGAGAATCTTAACTTATGCATGACCACCATTTTGAAGTAATCCTGAAATGATGCTTTTTGACCTCAAGTACAATTATAGAAAACCTAGGCTAATGATTTAAGCCACATGATTCAAAACATTTGCTTTTTCTATCTTGTGCATGTAGATACCAGCTTGTGTTGGATTCTCCTTTATTTCTGCCTCTTCCCATTTTCAGGATGGAACCAAAGTCTATGGCAGATGTGGAGGGTTCTGTGGAAAGTGTGTTCCACATATGACTACTGGTCTTCCAATTCAAGTGATATGAACACTCAGAAGTGGGATGTATGCCCCAAGGAGGAGACATTCACTAGAACATACAGATAACTGGTGCTCTTTTCTCCCTCACTCCTTCTTCTTAAGATTTCCATGTCCAAAATGTCTCTTTTCAGGGTGCTTATCAGGGATTTAAGTCACTGTTAAATTTTTTTCAAGGTCTTTAACATATATATGACTTCAACCAGGGTCTCTTACAAAGGACATAATGATTTAGGATTAGAGTATACAGGGAATTTTGAATGAATTATACCAAGATAATATTGCTGTTAACAGTTTGTACTGGACCACAATTATATTATACCTATAACCACAAATGTTAATCTTTGCTAGGTGTCCTAGTGCACAACAAAAAGTTTATGCTATTTCCTGTTAAAATGGAGGAAGTACAAATTAGGAAATTAAGCTCATTCAAAACTACTATAAACATTATTGTATCTGTCAGATGAATAGCAAATTAACAGTCACATCAAAAAGCACATAGCCATTATACTTTCTACTGATACAGTTTAGATACCTTGTGTTTTTTTTTTTTCCCTTTATTTTTAGTTGTGGAAAATATGGTACAGATTTTATACTAAAAATCCATGCTTGGGTTAAATACTAAATATAAAATTTTGTGGGTATAATACAGAAGAAGATATGATATATTGGAATTTGAGTTTTAAAAGCCTACCTCTAATTTGATTGTACTTATTTTAAGAGCAATACATTGTTTTTATGATGTTTATTCTATTATGCCTTTATAACTCTTGTATGTGTATAATGTGTATATATCTATTCTTAAAAATTCTATTCACTCAAAATATGTACTGTATTTTATTAATAAAATAGCGAAGTGTGAATTCTTTGAAATTTTGAATATTCTGTTTTGGTAAACATAGCATGATGTTTACATATGAAAAAATTTTTATTAGAAACTTTCAAGTTATTTTATATCTGAGGTTTCTCAAACCAGAACATAAAAGATATAGTATAAAAATTAGCTATTATGGACAAATTCTCAGGTATTAAGAGATTTTTTTTTCCCATGGGGATAATTTAGTTGTATATTATATAATAATGTGATATTAAAAGACGGTCAGACAAATAATATTTTTCTATGTACCATCTCTATAAACCAAAAAATATAACTGAATCTACTAACAGATTTTGCCAGTATATAGTAATGTATAATTTTACCCACAAACTTTTTTCTCCCCTAAATATTTATTAGGGACATATTGTACAATATAAGGTGCTAAAGCAATTTTGTGCCAATGTGGTTAGATAAACATTTGGGGAGCTCTGTATCAGAAAAAAAGTATTCTGCACTATGTGCCTTAAACCAGTTGTAAACATTAATATGAAATGTGTAACATTTTTCAAGAAATGTTTTGATTCATAATTAAAATCTTATCATTATAGACATTTAAATAATAAACATATTTGTGTGCAAATTAGCACTTTGTTTTCATTTTCCTTATGTATATATATATATATATAAAGTCCTTCACCAGTAAGCATCTATAACTTCAAATCATTTCAGAAAATTTAAGAAATTTTGTATTCAAATATTGAATTTAATCCCATTCTCTTAGGACAAAAATATAAAAATTCTGATATCTGTGGACTGTTATCCACTAATTAGAGGACTTAAGCTGCAAAACAAGTAACTTCAAATGCTCAGTGGCTGTGATGGTTCCTGTGTCAACTTGGCCAGGTGATGGTGCCCAGTTGTCTGGTCAAGCAAGCACTGGCCTAACTTACTGCAAGGTCGTTTCGTGGACTTAAATCATCAGTTAAGTTGATTGCATCTATGGCTGATTACATCTCTAATCAACTAGGGTGAGTGTCTTTTGCAATGAGGACATTTAATCCAGTCAGTTGAAGTTTTTAAAAAGAGAGATGATAAATTCAGCAGTCAGAAGAGAGAATTTCCCTTTACTTCAGCCAGCCAGCCTCTCCTGGGGAATTTATCAAAGACCTTCATCAGAGTTGCCAGCTTCCAGCCTGCCCTATGGAATTTGGACTCATGCATCCTCATAGTTGCGTGACATACTTTTATGAAATCTCATACTTAAGGGTACCTCCTGTTGGTTCTGTTTCCCTAGAGAACCCTGACTAATGCAGTGGCTTACAATAACAAATATTTATTTCTCACTTGGATTTCACATTGGTACCTGAGACTCCACTGCTGTGAGGGAGTACTCAGGATGAAAACAGCTCCTTTACAGTGTACACTCTTCTCTTCTCCTGGCAGCAGTCCTATGGGTGGGAGGGCTGCTAGAATCTTGTAGTGCCTCTCAAAACTTCTGTTCATACAGGAGTATCCTTGTCTGCTCACCATTAGCCAAACCAAATCACATAATAATCAAATCCAAGTCAATGGGGCAGGGTGATGTACTCCACCCAAGGGGCAGGATGGTGGGATACATGGAAATGGGTGGGGGCTTAACAAGCTCTTCCAAGAGAGGGAGCACACCCTTGAGAAAAGTAATGTTCTACCCTGCTATCTTTAACCTCCCCAGAATTTACCAAAATATTCTCCAAAGTGCTTAAATCAATGACAGGGTATACAAATTTTATTTTCTCTACGTCCTCAATGACTCTTGACATTTTTAGCTGATCTGATGGTTTTTCATTGTTTAAATGATTATTTACCTGATTACTAGAGTGGATGGGAATTCTTTCATATATTTTTGCTGTCAGGTTTCTTTTCCTCAGAATTGCTTATTCATAATCTTTTGTCAGTTTTTTACTAGGATTTTTTTAAGTAAGGCTTTTAAAAGTTATGATTAGAATGAAAATGAGAACTGTCACAGTTTGGGGCCTATGTTGTAAATTCCCTTTCGTTTTTTCTTCACAGCAATCTGTCATTTTCTTGAAGAATTTAAGGCCATTTACATTTAATGTAATTATTAATATGGTGGGATTTATGTCTACTTTCTTGTTACTTGTATTCTATTTGTCTCATATATTCCTTCTTCCATTATTCATCATTCCTCCTTCTCTGCCTTCTTTTGGATTAATTATTTCTGTATTCAATTTTATGCTTTCTTTTAATATATACCACCTCATTTTATTTTTTTGTTTGCTCTAGGGATTATAGTATATATCACTAACTTATCACAATTTACCTTGGACATTATAAAATCCCATATACATTCTTATTATTTTTGCTTTAATGAGGTATCTTTTAAAGAAAATAAGAAAATATCAAATCATATTTCATATTCATCCACATATTTATTATTTCTTTTTCTCTTCATTTCTTCCTTTAGATCTGAGTTTCTATTGTTTTAATTTTCCTTCAGCTTGAAGAAATTTCTCTAGAATCTCTTAAATTGTAAAACTAATGGCACAAATTCTCCCAGGTTTCACTTATCTGAATGTCCTTAATTCATCTTAATTTTTAAAAATTTCATTTATATGTTGACATAATTTCAAACTTACAAAAAAATTGCAAAAATAGTACAAATAGCTACCATATGACCTCTACTGAAATTTGCCAATTTTTAACGTTTTGCCACATTTGCTTTTTCATTCTCTCTCTGCTTTATATGTAGACATTGTGGATGCAGATATACAGACACACATAAACATATGATTTATTTTTTCTTAATAATTTGAGAATAGGTTGATTATCTTATGACATATTATCCCTTAATACTTTGGTATGTATATTTTAAGAACAAAGCTATTTTCTTATATAACCATGATAAAGTTATCAATTTCAGAAATATAACATCAATGCAATGATTTATCTAATCTGCAATCTATACTAAAATTTCATTAATTGTCCAAGTAAGAGCTTTTATTGCCCTTTTCTTACTCTAGTACAAGATTCAGTCCAGGATCATGTATTGCATTTAGTTGTTCATGTCCCTGGAACAGTTTCTCAGTTTTTATTTTTGCTTCTTGACAGACATTTTTGTAGAATACAGGCTGTTATTTTCTACAATGTTTCTCCGTTTGGGTTTTTCTGATGTTTCCTCGTAATTATATTCAAGTTATGCATCCCTTGCCAGGAAACTACTTAATATTGTGTCTTTCCAAGGTATCACATCCAACCTATTTTCGTTGGTGTTATTAATTTTGATCACCTAGCCAAAGAGTAATCAGATTTTGCTACTTTCTAATTATTTTTCCCTTTGCAACAAATAAGCAATCTGTGAAAGGTATTTTGAGATGAACATATTCTACTCCAAATTAAACTTTCTTCTTTAGATATAGCATCAAAAGACAAATCTTGCATAAATGAATATTTACTGTTTTGATTACATCATGGTAATTTTCCAACTCCACTCCGCTCTCCATGTTTTATTGTAGTAAAATAGTCTGCTCTTTCCTATAAATAGTTTAACATAGAGAGAGCCTCTCTTCTCCCTATTCATTCATTCATTCATTCATTCAAATATTTATTATCAATTTGGTCTCAAAACTGATACTATAAATGAAAGAGGCATTTTACTTCATTTATATTAATTCTTTAATTTGTAGTGGTAAAGGTGTTTGAAGTTCGGAATTGTCCACTGATAACTGTATCCTATAGAAATGTACTGTTGTCATTATCATTTTTTCATAAGTTCTGTGATTTCTCTTTGTGTTTCTCCTTTCACTCAATGGTTGCTTAATAGACTTTTAAAAACATTTTCACGTACAAGAGGCTTTTACAATTTTTAAAAAAAAATTCTTTCTTACAGCATTGTGATCAGGAATTTTTGTAATATTTCTACTCTATGGAATTTGCTATTGTTTTATTGGTGACCTAGTATAGAATCACTTCTTGTAAATTTTCCCTGTCTGTTTGTGATAAAGATATATTCTTCATTATCAGGGTATGGTGTTCAGTATATATCCATAAGATCTGTCTTATTGATTATGATACTCAGGTCTTCTAAATTCTTAATGTATTTTGTCCATTTGACCTGTCTTGTACTGGGATTAGCATTAAACTCTCCTATATTAGTGGTTTTAAATTTAGATCTGCTTTTTCTTGTGTCTCTGGTGGTTTTCTGCTTTATATATATATATGGTTGCTATGTTATTTGGTGTCTAAGGAATACCTTTAACTGTTAAATCTTCACTATAAATGGTAGCTTTTAGAATAACAAAATGTACTTCTTGTTTGAATTTAATTCTTTTTGACCTGAGTGCTACTTTTTCTGATATCTAGATCTCAAGTCATGAAGATTTTCTTGACAATTTTTGAAGCATAAGGTTGCTAGACATAGTATACTAGCTTGACTGAGTTATTTTTCCAGCTCTTTAAGGATCTTTCTATTTGCTTATCAGCCCTCCTCTTCTCCACTGCTACCTTTTTGGGAAAATTGAGGAGGGGGTGTGTTAAATAATTTCTGGGAGCACGATCTGTCCTTGCATTTGTAGCTCATCCACACTCCAAGCCATCCCTCAATCCCCACCCTAATACAAGGCCTGGCTAGTTCCTCTAGTCTTGTCAAAGTCATTTTTCCTGTGATAGGCCTTTATTGAGGCTGCCAGAGCTCTCTGTCCACCTGTGATGTATGATGGGCTACTTAACTCTGGAATTCAGTTTATCATGGCTTCCTTGTGTCCATTGCTCTTCTGAACCCCTATACAAATTTTTAGTTTTAATTTTGTATTGCTTTAACCCCTTGTTTTCTGAAAGTTTTTTAGTTTTGTATTTTACATTTAAGTCTCTGATCCATTCTGAATTAATTATTGCATAAGTTGTGATTTAGGTCAAAGTTCACTTGTTTTTGTCTGTGGATGTCCAATTTCTCTGGTATATATTGTTGAAAAGATTATCATTCCTCATGTAACATTCTTTTGCATTTTTGTCAAAAGTCAATTAGGCATATTGTTTTTGTCTATTTGTGTGTTCTCTATTGTTTTCCTTTGATCTATGTTTCTTTCTCTCCCCCAATACCACACAATGTTTTTACTGTAGCTGAAATTGGGTAGAGTGATTCTTCCCCCTTTATTCTTCTTTTTCAAGATAGTTTTAGCTATTTTAGTACCATTGACTTTCCATACAAATTTAAGAACTATTTGTCCATATCTGCAAAAATTCTTGCTAGGGTATTGATAGGAATTGCATTAAACATTTGGGGAGAATTGACATCTTTACTATGTTGAGTCTTCCAACCCATGAACACATTTCTCTACTTAAGCACTTAATTTCTAAATAGTGTTTGAAACACACAATTTATTTTGGGTATGGTAGTGGTAAGGAGTGATGATGGGGGTGAGTGTCATGCTTTATTAGTTCTTCTGCTCTCATATCCCACTCTTCCTCCACATTAAATAACATTTTCCCACAATTCTGCACTTTTAATACTTGAAATGCTCTCAAACATCAGCTCAATGCCACCTCGTCCCTAAATCCTTCCTTGACCATTCTGTCTGGAAACTCTTATTCTAATTTCTCATTTACTTTATTTTATTTATTTTATTCCTCCTCTCTTATGTCACTTATTTGTTCTACTTTTTGTGTAAATAGGGTTTTGACCAGTCCTCTTAACTGCTCTTCAAAGACTCTAAGTTGTTTGAATAACAGCATTTTTTCAATTACTACTATGTGCCAGGCATTGAAAGAGGTATTTTACATCCTTATCTCATTTAATCCTTACAATAACCCTATGAGGAATCACCACTTTCATATGAGTTTGTGAAATTATAGAAATATTTAGCTCAGTGTGTATCTGTCCAGATACAAAGCCCCTTGTTTTACTATATCCATGCTACTGTACGTTATGATTACTGAACTTCCCTCAAAGGTAGAAACTGTTTATACTTTTCTAAATCCCTCACAAAACCTACTAAAGTGCCTGCCACACAGTATAAATTTAATATTTTATTATGAATAAATTAAGGTGCTCAGGAATTCAATACCACATGAAAATGTATGAATAAGAAAACTATATGAACTATAATTTCTGGATATTTGATGACATTGTTGATTTAAAATGCCGAGGCATCCCAGGAGTATGTTCAGGAAGATACAGGTGTCTCTGGAGAGTTCAGCTATGCTTATTAGTCCCTCTGTGCAATTTGTGAGACTGGCCTTGGAGAGGACAATAACCATCATGCATATTTTGTTTCTCAATGAATCAGTTATGTAAGTCTGATTTAACTTATATGTTTTATTGATGGGAACAGATAGTAATAGCATTAATAATAAATTGCAGTAACAACTCATTCACATTTGAATACAGGTTTGATAAATAAAAAAATTGTTCTATGATGTCCTGATAATAACAACAACAAAGGAACACAATTGGTTTATTTTATTTTATTCTTCCTTGATGTCACTGATCAGGATAGGATATATTTTGGTTATTAAAAATAGCTATCGATCAACATTTGTCATTGCATCAACATCTAATTTTTTGAATGATTTTATTCTCTAACATAAAACAATACTGTTTTCCATGTTATTTTTTTCTAACAACTTAGTTCATATCTTTTAGTTGCCAGGTATCTAATTAGATTAAAGTAAATTGATGAGGGAGGATGGCAAGATGGTGGCATAGAGAGGAGTGGAATTTATTAGTCCCCTAGAACTAATGAACAACCAGGAACAACTAATAAATAATTTGGAATAACTGCTGGGGGACAACCATGACTGTCCACACATTGTGCACCAACCTGTGTTGCGAGGAATGCCTGAGATCGCAGCATAAAATCTTTAAGTAAAAACTGAAGAACTGTGCTGGAAGCCCCCTCACCCCACAGCAAGCGTAGCTGCAAAACCTTGCTGTGGTAGAGAGCAGCACTCTCCCAGCTAGTGAATATAGCTCAACTGAGCCCCAACTGGGGTTTTAATTAACAAATGTGGACTGCTGAATACAAGCTACAAACCCCAAACAGGCAGGCAGAGGCTTTTAGTGATGACTGACCTTAAAGAACCAGAAGACTCATCTGTCCCAGGAGGGGGAGCCCAGAAGACCCGGTGTTACCTCTGGCTGACGAGTGAATCTGGTGGGCCATGTACTGGCTCTAAAAGGGAGCTTTCTGTCCCTTTTTCTCCCTCTCAACCTGAAGGGCTCAGAGGAGAGAGCTATAGCCATTTTCAGTGGAGAGGGACTCAGCCATTTTCAGTTCACAGTGCTCTGACCCAGACAGGGTTGGTGATAACAGAGTCAGAGTCAATTCAAATGCAAATGATAACTTCCTAGGGGGTGTATCTTCCCTAAAAGTAAGGAGGGGAGGCCCTGCTTTCCTTTCAGAACCAGACCCCAGAACCTGGGGGAAAACAGCCAAAACAGAAACTGAAGGGGCCACATCTCCTTACATCAGTCGGGAGCAACAGGCTGATAGGCACCACCTGCTGGGCAGGTTAGGAAAAGCACAATGGCTGGAGGCCTTACAGGAAAGCCTGTCATTCTTCTAAGATACACCCTGAATATAACCCCATTCTGAGACCTGAACCCATTCTGGTCTGGGAAAATCTGACTGGGGTAACCAAGGATACCAGATGCTTAGGCAACATAAAACTACAATCTATACTAGGAAAAATGAAGATACAGTCTAGTCAAAGGAACAAACTTACACCTCAATCAAGATACAGTTGAGATATTGTTTCACTTTAATGAAACAATCTATTAATGAAATAACCTATTAAAAATTTTCAAAGAAATATGCTAAATCAAATCAAAAACCAAATCAATGAGTTCAGGGAAGATATAACAAAAGAGATGAAGGCTATAAAGGAAATACTGGGTGAACATAAGGTAGAAATCAAGTTTGAAAAAACAACAGGCAGAATCTATGGAAATGAAAGGCACAACACAAGAGATGAAAAACACAATGGAGACATACAACAGCGGATCTTAAGAGGCAGAAGAAAACACTCAGGAACTGGAGAGCAAGACATCTGAAATCCTATACACAAAAGGAAAGATAGGGAAAAGAATGGAAAAATACGAGCAATGTCTCAGGGAATTGAATGGCAACATAAAATGCATGAATGTATGTGTCATGATGTCCCAGAAGGAGAAGAGAAGGGAAAAGGGGCAGAAGCAATAATAGAGGAAATAATCAATGAAAATTTCCCATCTCTTATGAAAGACAAAATTATGGATCCAAGAAGTGCAGCGTACCCTAAACAGAATAGATCTGAATAGACCTATGCCAAGACACTTCATAATCAGATTATCAAATATCAAAGACAAAGAGAGAATCCTGAAAGCAGCAAGAGAAAAGCAATCCATTACATACAAAGGAAGCTTGATAAGACTATGTGTGGATTTCTCAGTAGAAACCATGGAGGAAAGAGGAAGTGGTGTGATATATTTAAGATACTAAAAGAGAAAAACCACCAACCAAGAATTTTATATCTGGCAAAACTGTCCTTCACATATGAGGAAGAGCTTAAAATATTCTCTGACAAATAGACAATGACATTTTGTGAACAAGATACCTGCTCTACAGGAAACACTAAAGGGAGCACTACAGACAGATAGGAAGACAGGAGTGAGAGGTTTGGGTGATGGTAGCACAGCAATATAAGTACACTGAACAAAGATGACTGTGAGTATGGTTGAAAGAGGAAGGTTAGGAGCATGTGGGACACCAGGAGAAAAGAGGAAAGATAAAGACTGGGACTGTATAATTCAGTAAAACCTAGAATGCTCAACAATTATGATAAAATGTACAAATGTGTTTTTACATGAGGGAGAACAAATGAATGTCAACCTTGCAAGGTGTTAAAAATAGGGTGATATTGGGGGGAAGAAAACAATCAATGCAAACTAGAGACTATAGTTAACAGAAACATTTTATTATGCTTCCTTTAATGTTACAAAGGCAATATACCAAAGATAAATGCATTTAAGAAGGGACATAAGTGAGGACTATGAGACTCTTGGCATTGGTGATGTTGTCTTTCTCTCTTAATCTACTTTAGGTTAACTCTATCTTTCCTTTTCTTGCTTTTTAGCTGTCATGTTTTTCTCTCTTTTTCTTTCTCTTTTGTCTCTCTACCTTCTTTAACTCTTCCTCCTTCTTTGTGGAAGAATTGGAGACGTCCTTATATAGATAGTGGTGAAAGTGGTGAATACATAAATATGTGACTATACAGGGAACCATCAATTGTTTACTTAGGATGGAAAGTATGGTTGGTGAACAAAACCATCTTTAAGAAAACCAGATTGATGAAGAAACCTTGAGGGCACTACATTGAGTGATGTAAGTCAGACACATAAGGACAAATATTGCAGGGTCTCACTGATATGAACTAATTACAATATGTAAACTCATAGACATGAAATAGAAGTTACCAGGATATAGAATGAGGTTAAAGAATAGGGAGCAGTTGCTCATTATGAGCAGAATGTTCAACTAGGTTGAACTTAAGTGTTTGGAAGGGACAGGGTTAATGATAGCTTTTTGTGAGAATAAATAACAGTGCTGAATGGTGTGTGAATGTGGTGGAAAGGGGAAGCTTAGAGACATGTATGTCACCATAAGGAAAGTTGGAGGTTAAAAGTGGGAATGTATAAAACAATGAATCTTGTGGTGGGCAATGTCCATGATTAACTGTACAAATATTAGAAATCTCTTTCATGAACTAGAACAAATGTATGACACCATAACTAGAAGTTAATAATAGAGGGATATATAGGTAAAAATATATACCTATTGCAAACTATGTACTACAGTTAGCAGTGTTTTAACATACTTTTATCAATAGTAACAAATGCACTAAACCAATACAGTGAGTCAATAATGGAGGGTGGGTTGTTAGGAGTATGGGAGGATTTGAGTTTTCTTTTTTGAAAATGTTCTAAAAATAGAAAAAAAAATAATTTCGGTGATGGATGCACAGCTGTATGATGGTACCATGGGCAATTGATTGGGCACTTTGGATCTTTGGATAATTGTATGGTGTATGAACAATCTCAATAAAATTAAATTTAAAAAAAAGTAAATAATGAGATTCAGTGATGCATTGCTTTCACTCTTTTTTTTTTTAAGATAACAGAATTACTTTTGTTATATTTTACTTGTCCTGTTTTTGTTTTTTTTTGCTTTTGGTGTTTGTTTTTTTTTATAATTCATCTTCTCTATTTGAACTTGAAAAAATATTTACAACTGACAACAGTGGTGTCTGCTGGCCACTCACAACTATACGTCAGTAAGATAAAGAAAAACTGCCAAACTAATTTTCCTCTGCATATTTCTGGTGAGCTTGAGGCACAATTGCTTGCAATGCATTGGACAGACTACCTCTGACTCATCCTTAACTCAATTTAACATTGATATCTATATTCATATCATATCCATATCTATATCTGTATCCGTATCCATATTTCTATATTTTTCTTTATATCAGACATACATTCATATATTGTTTTTACTATTTCAGTTTTAGAACATTCTTAACAGTGTTCCTTGACTTGAAGGGTCAAATAAAGAAGGTGTTTTTGTTTTGTTTTGTTTTGTTTTTGCTATAAACAAAGTATACCTGGAATGGGAGCAGGGACTTGGAGACAGTCTCAGCTTTCTAGACCAGACTCTAATATTAACAAATGGTGTAATGGGGCCAGGCAGAGTTGAGTTTCCCAGAGCCTCGTGTACTGACGTAATTAGAGAGGGAGAGAGGAGTTCCCCAAAGCCATTCAGCATACGTTTTTTGGATCCAACTCTGGCACAGGTGCTATGATAACAATTGAGCAAGTAGACATGGTCCCTGCCACCACAGAGAAGTAGTTTGGTTTTCCAGACTTCTGAAGTAGCAAATGTGGAGTTTTTTTGTGTTTTTTTTTTTTTTTAATCTATGATGAGACAGGGAAAATGAAACATGAAGTATTGCTTCTTTGAAGTATAGGAGGGACAAATCCCAGATTTGGGGAGAAAGGGTATGGGAGACTGTAACTACATGGAAACTAAGCAAAGATAATTTCTTTTAAAATCTTGCTGGATATATACTCTAGAGGGCATTTATTTTTGTGTCCAGCAACTAAAGGCTCCTTTTTATGTTTCATGAATGCCCCAGTTTACAAGGTGGACCATTTTTCCAAGTGTAGTGGCTGAAAATATCAGACGCTTGCTTTCCTGACTTCCCTTGCAGCTAGGAGACAGGCATATGGCCTTGGTTCCATTGATCAGAAGCACCACCTTGAGATTTTAGAGGTTAGTGACTCCAAGAAGTAGAGACAGCACAGAATCCAGGCTAGTGACAGATGATGGCATTGGTGATGGGCTATACTTAGAGCCCAGAGACAGCAGTGGTGGGAGTTCTCATGGCAGCATGCCATCGGGAGCAAGCTGAGGAGTCAACTACCCAGCCACAGTGTCAGGAAACCTTCCATATGCCAACTCTATGGAAGGATTTTGTCCTTTTTCCTGGCTGCAAACAGATATCCTTTACTAATTTTTTGTTTTGAATTAATCAGAATCAGTTTCTGAAGCAGGGATCAGGGGAAAAAAAAGTACTACCCAGGCTCTGTTTAATATCTGTGTTCAGTGTTGCTAGAGGTAGTTATCTCAATCATATGGAAATGTAGGTGGTTTCTAACACTAATCATAGACCAACTCATACTCCTCCATAAATAATTTTCTTTTCCAAGTCAATATGGTTTCCTTGACATTTTAAGACTACTTTCCTCAGTGAAGTTTTGGGATAAAGACGTGAATTTCATAACCACACAAAATAAAAATCTTGGTTTCCAAGAGGTGTTAGCAAAGTTTAAAACATATGGAGTTCTTGTTTGAAAAATAAAAACACAATATACTAATGCATATTCCAGTGGGACATATCTGTTTCCAGCCTTGTCATTTCCAAGCAGAGTTGTTCTACAATTTCATTTAAGGATGCATACCAAATGCAAGCATAGTATAAATGCTCCTCATATAGTGGAACAATTATACTATTACTACTACAACTATTATTATTATAAGGAAATTTGTAAATAATTTCTCTTTATTGGGTTAAATATAGTTGTCAATGGCAAAAGCTCCATTTTTTTTTCTGTTTTACCTACCTTAGTAGGGAAGTCTGAAAAAGACCTGAATTGCCACTGAATTTCAGAAGTAGGTCTAATATTTCCCAACCTGAAAATATTTAATCTGTTCATCCATTCATTTTCTCATTCAAGAAACAGTGTTTACGTACTTACTTTGCCCTGAGTTCTATGTGAAGCACTAGAGATACAAACATCAATTAAGCCCTCAGGATGCTTTCACTCTAGTGCGGGTACGAGTCATACACAAAGTACATAAATTTATGAGTGGTGTGCTATAATTCAAGTTGGTCCAGAGTACAATGGGACGAAGAGGAGAACTTTTTTCAGTTTGTTCCATTTGGGCTTGGGGTTGTGTTGTGGAGAAACTTCATGAAGCCTGCTCACATTCTTAAAACATGAGTAAATAAAGCCAACTTTATAAGTTAGGATGTTTTTGTTTGGAATGAAAAGGAAAGCTAACTCAAAGGATCAAGCATTAGAAAGGACTCGGGTTACAGCTCCACTGCAGCCTGGCTTCCCCCTGACTACAGCCATGCAGGGCTGCTGGATGAGAGAGAGCAGCAGAACCCACAAAATGCACAGCTAAGCTCCAAGTGCTGAGGGAAAAGAAAGGTGAAACTAATATTGTAGGCTCAGATACAAGATAATGAAAAGTGAAATAAAGTCACTTTCAGGTGAAGACTGCATTTCCTACTCATGGGCCCTGGCTGAACAATCATTAAAGCATTTACTTCAGCAAGAAGGATATTGAACTCCGAATGTAAAAAGCAAAGAATTTAGTAAATATCTGTGTAAATCTGAATAAGCCCTGACTTCAAAAAATTAGCAAAAAAACCAATATCTTATTTTCAAAATTAATATGTTGGACAACAAATTTGAAAGTGGTGGGAGGCTGGGTTATTGCTGATTTTCCCGCAAACATTGAGGACTGCCAATTTAGTGGGCTGAGTCCTCGGTCTGGAGGCTTTCCCCTGTGAGGCTAGTTGCTGCAAGGGAGAAGCTAAGCCCACTTATAATTGTGCCTAGGAGTCCCCCCAGAGAGCCTTTTCGTGGCTCAGATGTGCCCCACCCCCCAAGCCCACTTGGCAAGTGAACTCACTACCCTCCCCCCATGTAGGACGTGACTCCCAGGAGTGTGAGTCCCCCTGGCAACGTGGGAAATGATTCCTGGAGATGAGCCTGGACCCAGCACTGTGGGACTGACAGGCTCTTCTTGACCAAAAGGGGAAGAGAGATGAAACAAAATAAGGTTCCTGTGGCTGAGAGATTTCAAATGGAGTCAACAGGTCACTCTGGAGGGTATTCTTATATGCTATATAGATATCACTTTTTAGTTTTTGGTGTGTTGGGGTGGCTAGAGGGAAATGCCTGAAACTGTCCAACTGCAACCCAGTGACCTTGACTCTTGAAGACAATTTTATAACTATGTAGACTGCACAGAGTGACTGTGTGATTGTGAAAACCTTGTGGCTCACACTCCCTGTATCCAGTGTATGGACAGATGAGTGGAAATGGGGGCAAAAATTAGATGAAAAATAGGGTGGGATGGAAGGGATGGAAACACTGAGATGTTCTTTTTTGCTTTTGTTTGGAGTAAGGAAAAGATTCAAAAATTGATTCCGGTGAAGAACACACAAATGTATGATGATACTGTGAATAACTGATTTTACACTGTGGATGACTGTAGTGTGTGTGTGAATATATTCAATTAAACTGTATTAAAAAAAGCAAATGAACAATGGGGGGGAGAAGGGAAATGGGATATTTTGGATGTTCTTTTTTATTTAATCTTTATTTTATTTTTTAGATAATGAAACGTTCAGCGTTTGATTGTGGTGATGAATGCACAACTATATGATAATACTGTGAACAACTGATTGTACACTTTGAATGTTATGTGATTATAGCTCAATAAAATTTCATGAATCTCCCCCGCCCCCCAAAAAAAAGAAAGTGGTGGGGGTGATTTGAAATTAAAGCTTTATGAAAATATCATTTTGTTTGGGAAGAAGGTAGATGAAAGATAAAATTTAGACTTTAGTAAAATAAACATTTGAAATTATAAGGGTAAACACTAAAAGTTCTAAATTGCGATGAGAATAGGAAAAAATAGAATAAATAGAGGAAAATAAAGGAGCAAAGAAAAAGCATGGTAAAGAAAAATGAATAGTGGTAGAACTGAATCAAAATATGGCAGTAATTTTAGAAATTTAAAGATTTTAAATTAGAATTTTAATAAAAAGAGCTCTCAATTTGGTGTTTAAAAAGACCAGTTTATGTGCTATAAAAAGATGCAATTAAAATACATTTACTGCAAAAGTTGAAAATAAAGGGTTTAAAAAGAGATACTAGGCAAATATTAACCCAAAGTTGGATAGCATTACTGAAATCAGACAAAATATTATTTAAAGCTAAGACAATGGAAAAGATACAAAGAGTGATTACACACAATAAGAGAAAATATTTACCAGGAATATACAGCAATCCTGCACCCAGACACCCAAATGCATAGCCTCAAAATATGAAGAGCCAAAATTGACAGGACTGCAAGTAGAAATTGTATAAATAAAAATAGGAGCAGGAAGTTTTAACACATTTTTCTCATAAATTGATAGAGCAGTCATGAAAGAATTATTTTAGTAAATTTAAGCACATATATTAGCAAATATAACCTAAAGGACTCTGTACCAAACAATTCTAGAATTCACATTCTTTCTTGGTGCACATAGAGCATAGAACCAATATTGACCATATATCCTCATATTAATCACAAAGAAGTCTCAAAAAATACTGAAAAAAATAAAAATGTATATATTATATTCTCTGACCTCAGTGCATTAAAATTAGAAATCAATAATTTGAAAAATGAGCAGAACTCCCAAGAATTTGGAAATAAACAAAGCTTATAAATAATTTGTGAGTTAGAAGAGGACTTTAATAAAAACTACAAAATACTGAGAAGTGAATAAAAACAAAACACTATCACAAGTTGTAGGATCAGACCAAAATCTTATTTGGAGGGAAATTTAAAGCCTTAAATGCATGTATTAAAAAGATTGAAAACTAATAAGTTAGCTTATAAAGTTAGAGTTAGGGGGATAAAAGCAAACTATTAAACAATATACTGATCCTAAATAATTAAGAAGGAAATGATAAAGAACAAAAATCAATAAACCAAAAGCAAAGCAAAAGGGGCAACAACAGGCTGATTATTTGCAAACATTAACATATGGACAGCCTTTTAGGGGTGAAGGAGAGAGACATTAGTAAAGTTAGAAAGTGAAAAGGAGAAAAAGCTAAGGTTAGGACCTGATTTGGGAAGAAGCTCAGGGACTGTGACACCTGGATGGAATCATCTGAGCTGATGCTCTGAAGATTTTGACTCCACAGACTCCCTTGAACTTTCTGACCCTGCAGTACTGGCCAACCCCTTGGTAGTAAGGAGTAGCTCTCCTATAATTTTGGAAGATGAAGCAGTGGCCTCTCTTCCACAAGCCATCAGATACCTCTCCCTGGATCTGCTGCCCCCTCCCTTCATGGGCACTAGGCCACTGGGCCTGTAACTAGCGTTAAGGCATAGCATAAAGCAGCTGGGTACATTATGGACCTGGTAGGAGAGGAAAAGACCTGTATCCCAAAGGAGCTGTGAGACCCAGCCAACATACACTGGTGAAACTCTACAAGAGGGAGCCAGGGGAGTCTGACTTGCAGAGAGTTATAGAGACGGTTAACAGAACACGGTGCCCAAAATACTAGTGGAGTCAATGAGGTACTACTTGACTTCCACCAGCAGAAGAAATCATGGTCACCTCTTTCCTAATTTCTCAACTTGAGCCAGGATTTAGAACCAGAATCCATTGACAGAAGAGATGGCTCAGTCCCCAGGAGGAAAGAACTCGTGGAACCCTAATGAATTTACATGCTAATGATTCCTTCTGTCTGTCCCCCAAAATACCTATGGAATTTTACTCAGGTAACTGCACATTTCAATGATTGTTGGATACAAAGTCTTAGCTGATATTAATACAGGAAGACGTGGAGGGTCATCATGACTGTTAGAGTACAGTCCAAATAATAAACGGATTCCTGGCCAAGTTTTGGTTTGTGGTGGGTCCACAGGTCCACAGGCCCACCTGGTAATCGTCTCCCCAGTCTCTGAAGTTATAATTGGAATTGGAATACTTGGCAGTTGGTATAACCCCCACACTGGAGTCCTTGGCCTACTGGGTAAGATCTGGCATAGCGGGGAAGATTGAAGCCTCCAAAACTACCTTCCCCACCAGCCAAGAAGTGTTATCTGGTGATGATAGTGTTGTGAATGGTTGGCAGAGATTAGTGCCAACTTTAAGTATCTAAAGGATCCAGGGGTGGAATTCTGCATTTTATCTCCATTTAATTATCCAATCTGGCCCCTGAAGAAACTGGATGAATCCTAGAAGATAATTACAGACTACCATGAGCTCAACCAAATAGTACTTATGACAATCTTGGTGCCAGATGTGGTATCTTTGCTAGATCAGATTAATATGGCCTCAGTATGTAGTCTGAAGCCATTGATTTGGCAAATATGTTATTTTCTGTCATAATAAGAAAAGAAGGTCATAAACATTTCACAATTACAAGGATTGGACAGTGTTGCCCCAGGGCTATACTAACTCTCCCACCTTCTGCCAGTATAGTCCAAAGAAATATCCCACAGAGCATCACATTGATCCATTACCTAAATGATAAAATGCAGATTGGGTAGAACGAACAAGAAGTGTTTAGCACAAAGGAGTGTCATGGTTAAGACACATGCACTCCAGTGGAGGGGAGAGAACTCAGTAAAGGTTCAGGAGCCTTCAATATCTGTAAAAATTTTAGTGTTCAGGTGATCAGGAATGTACTAGGACATCCCATCCTAACAGAATATGAAGTATTGCAGGTGCACCTCCTACTACAAAGAAGGGAATAAAATGCCTGGTGAGCCTGTTTGGGTTCTGGAAACAGCATGTTGTGCAACTAATAATACTACTTTGGCCCTTATATTAGGTTATGTGAGGGTCTGAGAGCTCTGAATGGGGCCCAGAACAGAAAAGGCTTGTCAGCCTGTCCCGGCTGGGGTGTATGCATCCCTAACGCTTGGTCCTGTGGTCAGTCCTGAACATTTTATTATGAACTATTGCTCATTTGGTGGGTCTGTCAGGCCCCAACTCATAATGGGCAAGTGAGACTACACATTTGACCTGTGATTAGATGCTTTGTCTAGAGCCCAGTAGCATGCCAGGAGTTGTTTTAGAAAGCATATAATTCTTCTCTACAGATGGCATGATGACCCTGATCATCAGAAGGAGGTAAGGCTATCGCTACATAATGGGGTGAGGAGGGACATGTGTGAAGCTCAGTTTCCACTTGGGAACCTCCTGATACTTCCTTCTCCACTTATCACTGTCAATGGATAGGTACAGCATCCTCAGCCTGAGAAGGGAGCTGCTGACAGGGTCTCACATGCCATGGAGATGAGGGTTTGTGTCATCCCACTACATAAGCTACTGAGGCCAGCAGAAATGGTAGCTGAGGGCAAAGAGAATCTTACAATGATTAACGGAAGAAGGAATAATGAGTGGCTCTCAGATCAACAACAGTGACAAGAGTTTTAATCTATCCCACTAACCTCCTCCTTCTTAGTTTCTTCTCAAGAAGAGAGGCCGTCAGAATCTCAGAAGAGGACTCCTCAAATAAGTGTGGAGAATGAATTTAAGTGGCTTAAGGAGTGGACTGTGATAAATATGGAGATGCACCACTCCAATTCTGCTTCAGGGAAGGACTTGCTGCCCTTGCTGCAGGGACTACAGTCAGCAAACAACCTCCAGCTGGCATCTCCTTCAGGGTCTGCCTCAGCTGCAGAAAGCTATGTCACCCAAGGTCATGTCCTTCTCAAGGAAACCTGCATCCAGCAACTGAGCAAGCCAAGGGTACAAAGTCCTGGCCATTGGGGCCCAAAGAAGGACAACTCTAACAGGCAATATTTGCTTCAAAGCTTCCTGGCAGGTTGGCCTGGATGTCTGTGTTTTTTACAACCTCTTTAGAATGATTCTGATGCATAGCTCGGTATGAGAACCACCCATTTTGTGTAATGTCAATGTATGCTTTTCCTAGGTTGCCTGGAACTTGTTTCTTCGCCTCGCCACCTTCAGCCCACTCTCCTTAATGCTCAGCTCAGGACTTACGCTGTCTGCAATGTGTTCCCCCAGCACACAGAAGCCTGTTCATACCCATTCAATTTCCACATTGAATTGTCACCATTCTTTTATTTATCTGCCTCCGCACTTGGGTGTGTAAGGTCCACAAAGGCAGAAACTCTTTTTAGTATTTTCAGTAGATAAAACAGTGCCTAGTGCAATAAATTATTGCTGGGTGAATAAATGAATACCATTTTTTAAAGGTAGGCTGAGAGAGTGTTTATTTGACAGGAAGAGTGAATGCCATGCTCTTGTATCCCAAAGACGGTGGTGGGAAGGAACTCAACAGATCATGTAAAGAGGAACATATTGCACATTTATGCATTTGCCAGTCATGGTCTCAAAATGCAAAATGGTCAGACAACATGAAGACTTGGTATTTTCAAGTTAGATTTATTCTATTTTGCTGAAAGTCATAATATTTTACTGCTCAAAATTATCTTAAAAAGTAAAGCTTCATTTTCATACCAAAATCATGATAAAAGAAGGCAATAAAAAAAAAAAAAACCCTGACAAATGCACTACACTCATAGGATCCATCGACATAAAGCTCAAATGCTGAAGTGCGATGGTGCCCCTTTGACATTATGAGTCACGGGCAGTAGAGGACGCTGTTGCATCTTTTATAAAGTATTCTTCCAAAGAACGCTTTCCAGGGCTGTGACCTCTATCATGGACAGGAAGGGAAATTGAAAGTGTGTAGCGGGGAGAGGGACTGCCTGATAAAAATGATTCACTCAATTTCACTTCCTGCTGGGCAAAACAGCTAGGACTGAAAAAGTTATGAAAATACAAAGGAGATTATAAGCAGATGGAGGCTTTTGGTGCCAAAACTGTCCTGTGATCAAAACGCTAAGGTGATTTTTAAAGACAAATAAACCATGTAATTAAGGGACTTGTACACAGTCATCTCCTTTGATACAAGATTTAGTCTTCATAAGAGTTAACCGTTCCTGGATTTCTGGAAGTTTGATCTTCATTAAACAAAATTGCTCTAATAGGATATGAGTGAGGACATCCTTTGTTTTATTCTGCAGCTTTTTGCCTTTTGGAGGAAGATCAAATGTGTGTACTACCTAGTGCAGCATTTTTCTAATTAGCCTAGATTATAGATATCTTTAATCTGTGCATGGAAACTTGTCTTGGAATATTTCATGGGAATAAAAGAAATCATCAAATGGACTTTTAAACAGAGCTGGATGCCTTCAAGGTGACACTATTACATGGTAAGAAAAACTATAGGTGCCGGCAACTACTGGATGGGCTGAATATCAGTTCTAGCCTGCTCTAGCTAGCTGTGTGAATTCGAGCAATGTGCTTTCCCTCTCTGAACCTCAGTTTCTTTGTAAAGTATTTATTATATATAGAAACTCTCAATTCATCTTACTTATTATTTATAAATTGTTTCCACTGTCTCATTCCATTCCTGTAGCAAGGTTATGAAATGAGAAGACAAAGTGTTTTTGTCCTCATTTAAGAGATGAAGAAACCGACACTTACAGAGCTTGAATTGCATGTGAACTTTCTTAGAGCTAATAAGAAAGTGGAATTCCAATCCAATCCACTTTGTGTGAAGTCAAAAATCATACTCCTTTCGTTGTCTGCACCAGCGTTTCCTAATCGTTAATGGGCATGAGAATCGTCTGGAATCCTGGTGAAATGCAGATTCTGATTTAGTGGGACTGGGGTGGGACTGGAAGTTCTGCAATTCCAAATCTATTGTAGGCGACCAGAGGACCAGTATCTTCTGGGAGCTAATTAGAAATAGAGAGTCTCGGCTCTGCCCCAGATCCACTGAATCAGAATTTGTATTTTAACAAGATCACTGAGTGATTTATTTGCTCTTTAAAGTTTGAAAAGCACTGATCTTTACAGCAGAGGACTGCAAAAATTTTCTGTGAATAGGCAAACAGTAAATATTTTAGGTTTTGCAGTCTCTGGTGATTGCCGTGGACCTTAAAATCTTAGATGCAGAAGTTTGGCTCACACTTTCTTTTTTCATGAAGGTAGAGTAGTATCTCTGAGGAATTACGGTCTCACTAAGGACCTTTAGGTATTTTTGCCTTGGGCAAGCCCCATCAACTTCAAGGTCAAATGAACATATCCACTAGAGGTCATGATTGAGTCTGAAGTAACTATTAGAGCAATGGTTTTCAAACATTTAGGCCTCAGTACTTCTTTAAACTCTTAAAAATGTTGGAAGATGCCAAAGGGGTTTTGTTTATTTGGATTATATCTTTTTATATTTACATATGTGTGTGTATGTGTGTGTATACATACAAAATTAGAAATAAAAACAGAACTTTAAAAAACAATAAACCCATTCTCTGTTGGTATAAATAATATATTTTATGAAAAATATCTATATTGCCAAAAAACCCACCAGTTTGTGAGAAGAATGCGTGGGTTTATGTTTTTATAAATCTCTTTAATGTCTGGTTTAAGAGAAAACACCTGGATTCTTACATCTGTTTCTGCATTCAATATGTTGTGATATCACACATCATGGAAAACTCCACTACAAACTCATGAGAGTGAGAAAGACAAATAATCTCTTAGTATTATTATGAAAATACTTTTTGATCTCATGGATTCCTTGTAAGAGTGGCGGAGCTCCCCAGGGATCCTAGATCACACTTTGAGAACCACTGTTTAGAATAAAGATAAAGCCAGGATTTTAAAAGCTGGGGAATAAAAATCCAAACTATTCATCTTGACATTCTTGGACCTTCACGATTTGGATCCAGTTGCCCTTTCTCAACTTATCTCCCATTTCTCCACTACCTGAACCATATATTCAAACAAGTTGCTACTACTTTTCTTGTTTAGTTTCTGCTCATCTTAGTTACTTTCACTGGAGGGTCTTCTGTCAAATCTACTTTCTTCCAAAACCAAGATCTAAGCTGCTTTTTCAGAAATATCTTTCTTACCTGGATCATACTCCTTTCAGTTTATATGTCATTCTTGAATATTGTTTTCTATGAAGTTATTTCAGTATGAGTTCTATTTTTATTGTATTGAAAGTTTCTTGAGGACAACTTTATAAATCAGATGGCACATAGGATAGTTTTTTCTTTGCAAATGTGATCATTAGCGCTATTTTAATGAATGAATAAAAGAAATGTATTGATTTCTTGATGTGAAGATGCTGCTACTGATGTATTGTAAATGAGGTTTCCAAAAGAATAGCCAAAAAACTTTGAAATAATTTCTTTAAAATGTCAGAATTTCAAATATCGGAGACAATGAGTGTTCAGATGTGAATGAGTTTACCATCTGTTCTAATTTGCTAATGCTGCCAGAATGCAAAACACCAGAAATGGATTGGCTTTTATAAAGGGGGGTTTACTTGGTTACAAAGTTACAGTCTTAAGGCCATAAAGTGTCCATCAACAAAGGGTACCTTCACTGGAGGATGGCCAATGGTGTCTGGAAAATCTGTTAGCTGGGAGGGCACCTGACTGGCGTCTGCTCCAACGTTCTGTTTTCAAAATGGCTTTCTCCCAGGACGTTCCTCTATAGGCTGCAGTTCCTCAAAAATGTCACTCTTAGTTGCTCTTGGGGTGTTTTGTCTTTTCTTAGCTTCTCCAGAGTAAGAGTCTGCTTTCAACGGCCATCTTTAAACTATCTCTCATCTGCAGCTCCTCTCTCAACTCCTGTGTGTTCTTCAAAGTGTCCTTCTTGGCTGTAGCTCCTCTTCAAAATGTCACTCTCAGCTGCACTGAGTTCCTTCCATTTGTCAGCTCATTTATATGGCTCCAGTGATTCAACCTAGACCCACACTGAACGGGTGGGGTAACACCTCCATGGAAATTATCCAAGCAGAGTCAACCCACAGTTGGGTGGGGCACATTTTCATGGAAACAACTTAATCCAAACATTTCAACTTAATCCCCACTAATACGTCTGCCCCACAAGATTGCATCAAAGAATATGGCTTTTCCTGGGGGACATAATACATTCAAACTGGCACACCATACTTAAACAGAATCAAAGCTGATGATTTATGATTTAAAATGTTATGTAATTCTTAGGATTCTATCCATCATATAGCAAAAAGCAATGAGCTAAAAAGCAGAACTAAATTCAACTGTGATTAAGCAGAAATTTGGGAATGTTTTGCTATAAATATTTTGTTAGGAATGGAAATAATTTTAAGTGAGTATTTCATAACCTATAAAGTGATATTTGGAAATAGGGTCACATTGACAAGTCATGTACTTCATGGTGGCTTTCTTTTTATTCAAACCATATAACCAACACGTTTGCAGCCAATTCCACATTTGTATGTTTCTTCACATGCCCAAAGAATACATATACAAAGTCTCTTTATCTGTTTTGTAGTATCATCCATTAGCCTGTCGGTCTGAAAAGAGTTGGTTCTAAACAGATTTGAAACCACAAAGTAGTCTCTTAGCAGCTAACAGAAAGCAAGAATGAGGTTTTCATCAACCATAATGTTATTCTGTCTCTTTTACAATATCCGAAAATAAGACTTTTCAGTTACAAACTTTCAACTTTGAGCTTTCTGTCTTCAAAAATCTTTTACTAAAATATTTGAACCATCTGACCTCTCTTCTCACAGTTAAACTGCAAGGAAAAGAACAGGATCTATACCAAACTGTTATCAACCCAGCCACACTTCCGGAAAGGAGTCTACACTGTAATTTTCTATTAGTGTGGACAAAACTTTGACATTCCACAGGCCAGGATTTAAAGCTCAGCTTCAAATCTTTGAAAAGTTAGTATACACTTTTGAGACCCTGTTACCTCATCAGTTTAAATGCAAAAAATGCTAATATATACTTTGCAAATTTTTGGTCAGATTTTCAAATAATAATAGTTATGATTTGTGAGGCATTTTATATACACTATCTTATTTAATACATACAACAGACATAGGCAATAACTACTATGATTTTTCCCTTTTTACAGGAATGTTGCTTTTTAAACAGATTCTTTTTTTATTGAAGTATGATTGTTCACATAAAATGCACAGGTCATAAGTGATGATTTAAATGGATGTTGACAAATGTATATACCCAATAACCAAAATCCCATTCAAGATATGGACTATTATAGGAGCTTTCATGTTAGTTAACTTGCTCAAGCTACATAGCCAAGAGTTGAGCTGGGGATTTGAATCTGAGTAGGCTGTTACCAAAGGCCCTTGGCCATTATCCTCTGTTGCTTTTCAGTCTAGAGATTGAAGAATTTAGACGTAGGAAGTGGGTTTTAAATTATGAAAATTACAGCATATGTATTGTTTCGCATACATAATTTACATTTATTAAATGTAGGTTGCATAACATCCATCATTTAACAAGTTAGTTTAACCATTTTTAAACGAGGTTTACTGAATTAAATACTTTTTTATTTTCTTCTGTAGACACAACCAAAATAGCTTGTGTCAGATTATCAAATGATAGAAATAAACCCTCCTTTTATCATTTCTTTCAACTATGTTATTAATCAAGTCAAGCATGAGACCCTTACGCTTGTTTTCCCCAAGCTCTGACTCCTCTTAGGCTGATGATGGACAGTGATAAGTGCTTGGTGGAAACGCATGACTCACTAAGTTTTAGAGAACATGACAGAGAAGAATTTAGCTGATGCGCAAATAAATATTTCTCTGCTTCATTTATAAAGTTTTGCATTGATGCTCTTTTGTTCCAGCTGAGATTTAACAGATCATTTTATGTAGTTTCATCACTTGTCTACTTTTACTTTAAAACTAAGGATCTTCCTTTTGTTCAGTTTTATTTAGGGTGGAACAGGTTCTGAGAAGGCGTTGTAGAAATGTCAAGTATCCAACTACATGAGTAATGGGTATGACCTCATAAACTGAGAAGCAGAAGATAACATAATGGCACTTTGCATTTGGATCATGTTATTCTTCGGGGGTGCTGAGAGCACTTTGAGGACAAATACTGAATTTTAAACTGTAGGGTTGAAGTATAAATGAAGACAAACATATTTCTGCTTAGAGCAATATTTTATACTCACTCCAAATCATGTCTTTATATGATAGTTTGAAGGTGATAAAGCTAAAACACATTGGGAGCATAGGTGACTGAGAGCCAAGCAGGAGGTTTACCTTGGTTCAAGCATTCATTACAGGTCACCTGTAATTGTCCATGCCTAGAGACCCTATCCCCAGTACCCCAGAGATACAGTGTGAAACAATGAAAAAAGGAGAGAATAGGACCCCACACTAGAACATCTCTTATTCAATTAACATCAGCTTATTCTTTGGTCACGGTGTGGTTCCTTCTTTTGTTCTTTACAAATGTTTATAATCCTTTGTTGTGCAAAATGTGCTACCTTGATAAATGTGTATTTTACCAGGCACCATGAATAGATCCCTAACTTGAAAAATTTGCATTTTAGTAGTGGAGATACACAAATCAGTATAGGATAGGGCAGAATTTAAACAAGTAAAAACTAAGTACCAGGAAGGTTTAGAGACAGGCAAAATCATGAGATTTTGTTGGAACAAAAAAGATTTCATGGAAGAGGCAGCATTTAAGCTGTGCCTTGAATCATGGACAGGATTTCAATAGGCAGATATTTAGCAGGGAAATGATTAAATACAGCTTATCAAGGAGAGGAAATAGCATGGACAAAGGATAAATGGTGTCAACGTGTGAGGTATGTTAATGGAACACCAAACAGTCTGGTTGTGTGAAGCATAAGCAATACGAATCATCAAACAAGAGATAGCCTGGGACAAAAATCTGACATTAAATTGTGGCGGAAAGTAATGGAAATATTTTACCAGGAGGCCAACACCATTAGAACTGTGCTGGAAAATGATCAGTGTCAGAGGACTCTGGAGTGGTGTGCGGGAGAGAGATTAGAGGTAGGGGAAGTAGGTGGCCTTGTAATCCTGCTGGAAAGGTAAGTGAATAACCAAGCTAAAGTGGTGGCTATGAAAAAGAAAGGAAGGATCAGGACTCAAGAAACTTGGCAGAAACAGAATCAATGGCAACTGAATGGATGAAGAGGGAGAAGAATGAAAGGAGAAGGATTAACAGATCAGTGAGACTTCAAGGAGGTTGCAGGAGGTTTCAGCACACCCCTGTTCCTACTGCAGCACCTGAAGAAGCTGCATAGTTTCTGAATCATATTTTAAAAGACACCAGAGAGGTATGTAGGCAAGGATAGTCAGGAAAACTAGAATTTCCAAGAGGAAGAACATTTCTGAGGTGAGCTGATAATTTCCAGCTATTTCTTTTTTTCCCCTTGGGGATTCTGCTGATTCTGAGCTTGGGTATGGGCAAGCTTTTGGCTTGCCCAAGCAAATTTTCCACTGAGGGAAAGAAAGATCAGCAATGCTTACACTGGTTTAAGGTTCTGGTGTGGAACCCTGGAAAATGGAGATGGTTCAAGTGCACTCATTTCCCCCAGAGCATATTTGCTGAATTCTGCCCTGGGTGGTAGGTTGGGGGGCTATGCCTAAAGTTTTTAAAGGCAGAGTGAAATCTATTGCAGTAATGTATCACTTAGAAAATGAAAACCTGCCTCAAAGGATTCCACAGATCTCCTCCTCAAGACATTTGCCAAATTTTTTAGCTACACTGGGCAGGAGGCTGGAGAACAGGGCTGGAAACTCTGGAGCTGAGCTGGATCTCCAGCAGTCAGTCGGGGCCGTTGTGACAGAGATTTGCCAGGCTTTCAGACATAGGCCATGCCTTAGGAACAGGGAGACCTCCAGGCAGGTGAATTAGGCAGAGGGAGAGGTTGAGCTGCAATGTAGGCCCAGCAAATTCAGTCAATCAGTGAGCTTTGGAGTAAGTATTGCTGTTAGAGTCATCTTGTGTTGGGCTGAAGTAGCCAGTTCTTTAGTACGAGCTCAATCACCAGATGCATCCTAGGGCAAAGTGACCTTCTACAGCTGAGGCACTGAAGGAACCAACAGCAGGAGGCTGTCCTCTGGTCACAATCCCCACAGCAGAGCAACAGGTCTTTTCTCAAAGATCTGGGACTTGCGTTTCCATGTTTACCACAATGTAAATAGACTAAATAGTTCAAGTAAAAGAATAAGACTGTCAGACCAGATAACAAAAAGAAAAACAAACAAACAAACAAACAAACAAAAAAACCCTAACTACAGGTGACTTACAAGAGACCCTTAAATATAAGGACACAGAAAGTTCAAAAGGAAAACTATAGAAAAGGCTACACCATACAGACACTAACCAAAAAGAAAGCTGATATGACTATACCTGTCAGAAAATGTAGACTTTGAGGCACAAAGCATTTTCGGGAATTAAGAAGAACATTTCATAATAATATCTTCTAGCAGAAAGGTATTGCAAGCCTAAATCTGTATGCACCCAACAACATTGCTTCAAAATATGACTAGACAAATTTGCAGTCTTACTGGGATACTTAAGAACACCTCTCTCAATTGAATGTAGAAGAGGATAAATGATCAAATTAACACACATGGAACACTGCACCCAACAACAATATAATTCATATTTTTTCAAGTACACATAGTACATTTGTCAAAATAAGTCAAATGGAAAGGTAGAAATAAAAAGAAAAAGCATGAAACAGAAAAGATGAATGCCTTTGATAGGCCACATCAGTAGACTCAATAAGGCAAGAAAGCAATAGCAAACTTGAAGATAGATCAAAAAAAAATTATTCAACTGAAACACAGAAGGAGGAAAAAGTGCAAAGAACAGATCAGAGCTTTTAAAAGCTGTGGGACAATACCAATCAGTTGAATAGAGTGTAATTGAAAGCTCAGAAAGAGAAGAGAGAGAACAGGGCAGGAAAAAGCATTTAAAAAAAGAATGGCTTCAACTTTTCAGAAATAATGAAAGACATCAAACTACAGACTCCAAAATCTCAGAGAACCTCAATCTGAATAAATAAAATAAATAAAACAGAACAAAACTTAGATATGTCATATTTAAACTACTGAAAAGCAAAGATAGAAGGAAAATCTTGAAGGCAGCCAGAGAAAAAAAGACACATTACACACAAAGGATAAATGATTTGTCACTGGAAACCCAGAAGAAAATCAAATGATATCTTTAAAGTGCTGAAAGAAAGCACACAAAAAACCATCAACCTAGGATTGTATAGTCAGCAAAATGATATCACCAACAAGGAATGAAGATTCTAGCAGGCATGAGAAGCTCCTTTTGCCCTTCTCATGGAGGACTTTATTTCTAGCTCTTCCTCCCACCTCACTGTTCTAAAGACAGGCTCCCTTACCAGAAGCAAGTGACTGACATAAAATGACCCCAGAACATTCCAGAATGTATACTGAAATATTGGGTTAAACAAAGGTCAATTTCCCAAAACCCAGAGCATTCCTCAACAGACTCAGGCTTCAGGTTGCCTAAAGTCTGCTCTTGCTATCTTCCCCAGGATCCAAGATTCCCAATTTCTGCTGTGTCAACTGAGAAGAAGTCATCTTTTCTTCTCCTATTTTTCCCTTCTTTTCCTTTTCTTTCTTCTTTCTTCCTTTCATGAATATTTCACATCTCAGCCAAACTATATGGAAGAGGAGGTCTTGAATCAATCAGACTTACCAGAGTATTTCGTAATTGTTATTAACTGAATGATTTGTCTTCTCTTAACCTCCTCCATTTTTAATAGAAACTAGGATTGATCACTTCCATCAGTAGCTATGATTTTCTCAAGCATACTTTGTATATTTTATCCTTTTATGTATCATAATGACCACATAGCCTGTCACAGACTCAACTGAATCCATTAACCCTCTTTGCCCAGAAGGTCACAAGTCATGTTACTAATTCCCATTCAACTAAGTTTCTTTGTTATCTAATATAAGAACTTATTAATATAGTTATTCCCCCTCTTTTCACTAAATTTGGTATTCCATGCTATACTTGACACAGCAAACAATGTGTTCAAATCACAGAGTTTCTCCCAACTTCGCATTCTCCATTTTCCTTTCAAGAACTTTGGAGTTGCTCCTAAGTGTGCCATTTCTGGTAAGAACACTAACTCTGTACGAAAAATAAAAAGGCAATCCCAAGGGCATTCCAAAGACTATGCAAGCATAGAGCATATGATGGCTCAGAGAGCATCCTGTTCAATAAACAAGGGCAATGAAATGGACAGAAGAGGCAAATAGAGCTTTTACAATTTTACCTAAAACTCTCTTCTAACTATTCATTTTCATAAGCACTAAAGTCATTTGTTTTTTTTTAACTTTTATCTCAAGCAGCCTTAGTCTTGTGCTCCAGTTCCTTAAAGCCTATGGGACAATTATAAATGTAATTATTAAAAACAGTGTAATTATCAGTATGTGTCAGTCACAGTGAAAACCAATTAAGAAAGAATGCCAGAAAGTACAATCAAATGAACATCAAGAAATGTCAGCAATGTTTACAACTTTGCCGGAAGACTTCAAAGTAGGGCAACATTTTAAGGTTGCAATATTTTTACAATATTATGGTCCACCAGAGGCAGCTCATAAAAGGCACTCGCATATTTAGATCATGTACAGCTGTGGATGATACCACCCACAGAGAGTGAGGATGTGACCAGGTGTGAGAAATTCCTCTTGCCATTCCCAAAGGGAATCTGCTCCTGCACGCCCATCACCCTGACTGTTCTGCAAACTCTGGCCACACGCCTGCAGGGAAGGTCAGTTTCCCAGAAGCACCCTTCCTTTTTCTCATGCTTGTAATCAAACCCATATTTCTTCACTATTTTACAAAAATAAGATACTGACCCACTGCCCATCACACCAAAGCATTCTTGTTCCCAGCTGTGCCCCTCCTCACTTAGGTAAGACTTTTAGCACATCTTTACTTCCCCAGGCTCCCACATAGACAGAGGAAACTGATAAGAATATTTTATTTCTGCATCTTACCCAGTCACATTTTACTAACTCCTAGATCTTGCTAAAACTACTGTTTTAAATTCTAACCTTCTCTTAGGTTTTCTCTTGGAGAACTCTTTCAAGTATCCTGATTTAATATTAGACTGATCCGCATGAAATTGTCAGTTTTCAGTCATTTTTGACATACAAAAATGCCAACTTCATATGGCTCAATCTAATAACTTAACATTATATGCCCCCATTTACTCTATTATGATTCATTTATATTTAACAATCTTCTAAGAGTTATTGAGCACCTTCTTTTATCTCGGGGTCTCTATTCAGCTTCATTTATTGTTTGGTTTGAGTCTCTCTTGAGTACGCTCCTTTATTAGGACATAATTAACACACACTAAGACAGCACAGGATTGTAGTGCTAAAGGGCAGGGCTTCTAGAGACATCTTCCAGGGTTCAAACCAGCTCTGACACTTACTAGGCATATGATCTTTCACAAGTTCCTGAATGTTAGCAGAATGAGGATAATAAAAAGAATCCCCCTCAGTTGGGTTAATATAGGTAAAGTGCTTAAAACAGTGTCTAAGTACTGAAGAATCATTTCAGATCCCTGTAGATCAGAAAATTCTCTTTCTTTTGCCTTTCAGGTAAACAATAATAAAAATCATTACTGACAGCTTATTCATATCTTGTCGGACCTCTCTGATGAGCTGTCTAGGTCTATGGGATTTTGGAGACTCCTGGATGATTGGCCCCGGCTGGTGACCCACTTCCCTCTGAAACTATTGGGAAATCTTGAGTATGTCGGAGGTAAACTCCATTTGTTACTCATATTCAAGGGAAAATGACTTTTCTGCTGAGGTCTAGCCAAGAATTCAAGACATCATTAGATTAATTTATGAGTGGAAATAAGACAGATATAAATTTTAATTAAATAAAGATTCCCTTTAGTCATTAAGTTGTAGAATGTAAAATATTCCTTGTGACATTTCCCTGCTGTTTCATTAGCACTGATGTCTCACTGAGTGGGGTATTAGGACAAAATCCTAAGCAAATATTTATACTATTTCAAGAAGAACTCTAAGTCAGCTATCAGGGGAGAATTGATGAATTCAAAGAAGGAAAGAAATTTAAGCTTTTGTAATCTGCCTTTGCTCCAAATGTGTGGAAATTGAAGAATGAAAGAAGGATAGAAGAACTTATCAATTAAGAAGTTAAATTAAGAATATTAGGTAGGCTAGAGGCTTTCTGGGTGGTCCATTAAAAGAGAAAAAAAACCTGAGAAATAGCGATAACTACCAGAGACACAATACAATTGGGAAGGAGGAGTAAAAGTTTAGAAAATAAGTGTGTAATGAATAAATTGGTGAATCCACCAAATAAAAATAAAAAGACTAAATTGTTTGGAAGAGGGAACTTGGAAGAGCAGGCTGTACTAGCAATCACATCTGAAACAGGGACAGTGGTCAAAGCTAACATGGAAAAATAGGTCCCAAGGAACTTCCTAAATCTCACAACAATCAAAAGTGCCCAGTTTCTCTCCTATTTGTTTTTTTAAGTCTTTTTAAATACATGACTGGAGGTTAATTACTTTCAACTTTACCATTTGATGTTGTAGACTAATGGTCATGCCGACGAAGGAAAGACTATGGCTGTAACGTTCAAGATAAAGAATTTCTGGAATCAACATAATTCAGCATGTGACCATCACCGTAATTGACTCATAGAGGCATTGGACTCATAGGTAATTGAGAGCGCTGCCTCTAGTTGGTTGAAGATAGTATTTCAAACATGTCTAAGTTAATAGATTTAATGATGTCTTTGGGAGATCAGTTTTTTAGGAAGCGAGTTCCTTTTTCAAGTGTAATGGATTAGAACCCTACCTGACAACCCATGCTGCATAAAATAATGATAAAACCTGATGTAACACATAAAGCAATTGCCTGAAGATTTCAGGCAGTGAACAGATGAAGCCAGACTGTGATTGGGAGACCATGCTCGCTTGGAGGAAGAAACATGGAGAGCCCTTCTAGTCAGTTCCCCTCTACACAGCTTTTATCCTGGGCTAAGTGCAGTCTAGAGGGCATACACAGAGGTGGCACGCACATGGAAAAGCCTGCAGTTTTTCTGGCAAAGGGAATCAGAAACTTGTAGCCACAAAACCTTAACCACTAAAGGGAATGGGGAGTTTTCACAAGAGTGAGAACTAGAAGAGTGATCACAAACTCTGTCTGCCCACATTTCTGATTGACCCCTGAAATCTGTGTGCATGTAACAGACTCAAGGAAACTCAGTTAAAACCAGAATATATGAACTAATACTGGAGATGACACTAAAAAACATATTTTGAAGTTTAAGCCCAGTCAAGAGAAGTTCTTGGTAAAACAAAGGAGACAGTGCTCATAGAAGAAAAATAACATAATCCAGAATCTCCACAAGTTAAAAGTTTCACAGTGTCCAGGAAACAATGCAAGACTATACAAAATATGAAGAACCAAGGGGAAAAAAAGGAGAGAAAAGAAAATCCATTGAATATGAGCCTAAGATAAGCCAGATGTTGGAACTATCAGGTAAAGATTTTAAATGATTTTAATAAAAGATAATTATCCTCAATAAAGTAAAACATATTTTCAATGAATGAAAATATCAGCAGAGAAACAGTAAATTCAGCTGAGAAATGAAAACCATAAAAAAATGGAAATTCTAAGACTTAAAAAAAACTTTATGAAATAAAGAAGGCCTAAACATATAGGGAAATATACCATTTTTATGAATTGGAGGACTTGATTTGTTAATATGGCAACCCTCCCCACAATGATGTTTAAACCTGAGGCAAGCCTATTCAAAATCCTAATGGACACTTTTGAAGAAACTGGCAATCCAATGTCACAAGGAATATTTTACATTCTACAACTTAATGACTAAGGGGACTCTTTATTTAATTAAAATTTATATCTGTCTTATTTCCACTCATAAAGAACACTGATTTCTTTGTTCAAATCATGTGGAGGAAGCTAAGTATGTGGGGGCCATGAGGTCCTGCAACCTCATTATGGGGTGTGTACATGGAAGAACTGAGAGCAGGGACATGGATGGACATTTGCACACTGATGTTTATGGAGGCAGTATTCAGGATTTGCAATGGGTGGAGGTGGCCTAAGGGTACACAGACTGAGGAACAGAATGGGGAACTGTGGTGTATGCATGCAATGGAATATTGGGCAACTTACAAGGAGTGAAGCTGTGAGACATGCCACGAGGTGTATGGATCCTGTAGACAGCATTTTAAGTGAAGTATGCCAGAAACCAAGGCAAACCTCACCAATATGGATTAACTACAATGTGTAACTCAGAATTGAATTTTAGAGCACATCCTAACAAGGAAATGCTTATAATTGTGCCTAAGAGTGTCCCCCTGAGTGCCTCTATGTTGCTTAGATGTGGCCCTCTCTCTAGCTAAGCCACCTTGGTGGGTGATCTTGCTGCCCTCCCCCACTACATGGGACCTGACTCCCAAGGGTGTAAGTCTCCCTGGCAACATCAGATATGACTCCCGGGGGGATGAATCTGGACCCAGCATTGTGGGATTGAGAACAATATTCTTGACCAAAAGGGAGATGTGTAATGAAATGAAATTAAGCTTCAGTGGCTGAGAAATTTCAAATGGGGTCGAGAGGTCACTCTGGTGGACATTCTTACGCACTATGTAGATTACACTTTTTAGGTTTTAATGTATTGGAATAGCTAGAAGTAAATATCTGAAATTATCAAACTCCAACCCAGTAGCCTTGACTCTTGAAGATGATTGTATAACAGCGTAGCTTACAAGGGGTGACAGTGTGATTGTGAAAACCTTGTGAATCACATTCCTTTTATCCAGTGTAAGGATGGATAAGTAGAAGAATGGGGGCAAAGACTGAATGAAAAATAGGGTGGGATGCGGGGAATGATTTGGGTGTTCCTCTTTACTTTCATTTCTGATTCTTTCTGGTGTAAGGAAAGGGGTCAAAAGTAGATTGGGGTGATGAAAGCATAACTATATGATGGCACTGTGAACAGTTGATTGTACACCATGGATGATTGTATGTATGTGAATATATCTCAATAAAATGGAATTTAATTAAAAAAATCATGTGGAAAGACAAAAAGACATGGTACCCATAATTCTTTAGATAGGTGGAATTTTGCATACTATCTACTGGTGGAAATATAAATTCTTAGCAAGGATAGTATAGCATAATCTGGTTTACCCAGAAACTCACCTGTCTAGAGAAAGTGGATGAGGAGTAAGAAAATGTCCTTGTGGAGGAAAAGAATGACTACTCAGTACTCTTACACTGAGTCACATGAAAGAGAAGAGGAACTGTTCTCTGTAACACCATTAGCCCAGAGCATATTAATGTAAATAAGGTAGTTTGTGTGTGTTTGTGTGTGTGTATGTGTGAACATGCACCATGTATTTGCTGGAATATCAGGACCATGATAGGCTCCTCAATAAAGGGGTTTCGGGGTCTAATATGGTTGGGAAATAATTCACAGCTAATAACCTTTCTAGAGATTCACTGTCCCTATTTGCTTGAGGCATAATCACAGCTTTGCCGTTTAGCACACACAATTGGAGAAAATAATTTAGATAATGAATAAAATTAAGATTATTCATTTAAATGTCTTAGTCAACTATTTTCTGCTAGTAGCCTTCAGTTCTTCCTAAAGAAGCATAAAGCAGCAGGTTAAGGGCAGTGGAACTCTTACTGGATGTGGACACCAGGTCTCTCTGCAATCAAATGAAAAAAGAAAATGCATTCATCACAGTCGGATAGTCACAATGGAATGCCCATCATACTACTTAGGCAAAGTACAATTACTATTAAATGTTTATAATGACATTAGTTGAAAAAAAACTGGTATATACCTCACCCTACATATTAAATAAATTGCCAAATCCTATTGACTCTACCACTGAAATGTCTTTAGGATATGTTCTCTCCTTTCCATGCCTAATACTTCTTCTCCAGATCTAGGACTTTTGTTATCAAACACTGGGTTAGAAAGAATTTGAAATACCACATACATTCAAAGTGAGGAAATGTAGTTTAACCTTTAAGAATGTGGCTACTAAAATGGCTACAGGTAACATTTGAAAGAATATAGAGAGATGAAATCTCAAAATAATTCAATTATATCATCCTAACATTTCCTGGGATTTCAGTTCTTTTTATAGCTTTTAGCAAAAATACATTTTGTTGTACTGACTTACTTAAATTGATTCTCTTTTTAATTTCTTGGTCTAAATGAAGGTTCTACAGATCAGTAAGGTAATTCAAAGTTTGGAAGAAGATCAGAATGATTGAATCATCTATACATTGAATGGCCAACCTGGGTAGTTAAGGGTAGGCTTCACATGGAAACAAGTAATTTAGCAGGGGAGAAATAGGAATATTAAAATGTGGTGTATATCATGTGTTCATGGTTATTAGCCTTTAATTCCCACAGCCATTGCCCAGAAGAATACTAGTAGACTGTAAAATATGCATTGGGTTTAATCGATTAATTGCCTCACTTATTAAATATTATTGACCTCCAACATGGAGTCATGCCATGTTGGTCATGCCAACATTGAGTTCAATTGGATCTTTCCTCCACTTATATCTTTCCAGACTGCATTTCTAATCATTTTAATCAGACCTCATATGGTAGCCCACATAGCCTCCAAATTTTTTTCTAGCACTTTTTCCAATGCTAATACATTTTTCTTGAGTAGGCTAGCTATTTCACTATTTCTCAGAAAATAGACAAAGGACCATGTACATCAGACTCACCTGGGGTGCTTATTAAAAATGTACATTTTTGGGCCTAGCCAAAGACTCTGGAGGGGAATCTGTATTTCCAATAAGCACCCTAGATGATACTTACATCAACTCAAGTTTGAGAACCATTGAACTTTTAGATAATGCTGTGGGGAGGGGGGCAACCAGAAGGCTTTCAAAGCCACTGAGGAATCATGGCAGGGAAGTAGCCCCTTGATTAGAAGCTGACATCAAAGGATGGATGAGTTTCAGAGAGGGTGCTCAGATCCAGCAGGGAGAAGTTTGTGCCTCATGTAGTTATTCTGCGGAGTGAGTCAAACATCTTACAGTGGTTTCAGTGTGCATGCATGTGTGTGTGTGTGTGTGTGTGTGTGTGTGCATTGGGACAGAGGAGGAAGCCAAAGAAGAGAATCTGTCTATGACACATGTTGTTGGGAGCAGGAAGCAGGGTGATGCTCCTGGGATACAAGAAGTGGAGGCGGCCTGGGCTCAGGGGCTGCACACGGAAGCCCCTCAGGAGTGGCGGCTCCAATAGAAGGAGTATGCCATGTTGTTTTTATTTTCCATGTGTGGAGAATTGGCTTTTTCTTCTGCAAAACTAACATTGCCCAAGTTTGAAAGAATGATTTAAGATATGGTCCTGTCTTCCTCATGGGACTCAGTCCAATGAGGGTGGAGGAAGAAAGATAAAGAAGCAAGCCTTTGCCATGCATCATTCTAGGTGTTAGGCGGGCACTAGACAGGGGTTGGAAAATATCTTTGCATTGCCTAATGTTGCATGATATTCTTGTGACTTATAACAGCGTTTTAGTTTGTAAATTTGCTAATTTTCTCTCTCTACTGGTAGTGTTCAGTCTTTATTTTTGATGCAATACTCAGGGTGAAAAAGATTCAGAATAAAATAAGCAAGTCTAAAACTGAACAGACTCTCTAAAAATGTCTATATAAAATATAATTTAATTTAAAAAACTTCCTTTTGGAGGTATGTAACTCTTTCAAACTTTTCTCCCTTCTAAATGATGCTGCTGCTATATAACTGTAGCCATAAAAGACACATTTTATTTTAGAGTATAATCTTCTTTTTAACACTGTCTTATGTATTAATTTCAAGTTTATGGGAAGAATAAAAAGTAATTTTCCTTGCTCCCATAGTTTTTCTGTTTCCATTGATTTTCTGTTATATTTATCTACATATACAATGTCCCAAAATACGTAATTCTAAAAATTAAAATAAACTAGCACTTCATTTATGTTCCAAGAATATTTTACGGTTTTTAAGACATAAAATATTAGCATAGTTGGAATATTTTAATTCTAGAGGCAAAAATTACAACAGCAAATTCTATTTTTTAATCTTGTTTTCGTCAAATGATAAACTAATAATGGCTGAGTTACCAGAGTAGAGGTTAAAAGGGCAGACTACTCTTAGCTGTCTTCTCCAGGTCTCCAACACTGCTGTTCACCCAGGAGTCTCAACATGATTTATCGAGTTGACAACAAAACAAAACAAAACACTTCTTCAAAGTCCAAACTTATGTAAATAAAGTGTAACATTTCAGTCTTATGGATATCTTAATGTCTTGGATTCCTTTAAACAAACCCTTTAAAGGAGTTGTTTTAGAATTTTCATCGAAACAAGAGTACCTTCTAAACAAAGTGTAGTTACTTTGAAGGCCTGCTCTGAAGTTTTGAAGGGATTTTCTTAAAGGGAAGACCTGGAGAGAGAGAAGGGAGGGGTTGAAATGTGAAAATCTTGGCAGAATCATGAAAATGATTGTACATGCCATCAATTAGAAAAATTTATTTAAATGAATTCTGATTTACAAATAAGCTGTTTTATCCAGATAGCTCATAAGGGTGAATGATGTTTCATAATTGGATTGAACTAAACGGTTAGAAGAAAAATAATAAAGGAATTAGCAACATTCCCTATTGTCTTTTTCCTGGGCATTTCTCAAAGTCCTGGGTCATCATAGCCGTAAAACAAATTCTAAGACTCTCCAGAAATCTCTTTGACCTTGGGTCCTAGATTTGTAATTTTTTTATTCTGTGCTTTTTGATCATGCAGAGAAAAATATCTTCCTGTAAATCATTTTGCCATTGAAATATACCATAGAAGTGGCAGTATTTCTTAAATATAAACTTTTTTTCCACAGAAAAGAAAAAGGTTGCTATTCTGGCTTAGCCAGAGAAGGAAGCTGAATGGAAACTTAAAGACAGTGATGGCATTCTTTCCAGAAGAGAAACTTTTCTTGTGTTACTAGCTTTAAACAAAATAGTAATTCTAATAGTGAGACACAAATCTGAAAAATCTACCCTACACTTTAATTTCATAGACAGTGCTATCTGACTCAGGAAAATACCTGACACTTAAAGTTTCTATGAATAAATAAGTGGTTTTCTTTTGCACAATGAAGTTTATTTTACAAGACCATAGCTTGATAGGCCCATATTCGTTTTGTTTATACTGGCTCTGGGGAAGGAGTCTGTGCTCTGTTTCTGATAAATTTCTCCTTGTTTTCAGTTATGACAGATATTCCTTTGAATATGGTGTATGAAAATATTCTAGCACCAAACCAAGGATATCTGACCCTATTTATGTCTGTATTCTGTCCTTAAACACAAACAGCTGTGCACACACACATCTGTCTCACATCTGACCAAGTACTGCTGTCCAGGACTCCATATACACAAATAAATATTCCCCCTTTTATGGGAAATCATGGCAGGCCCAGGAGGAGTTTTGAAACCCACATGAATTTTTTTAGATCCTATTTGTACAAACAAAAAGAGGAAAAGTTCAGACAAATCAGATTTGAAATTGCTGACTTTTTGAATCCACAATGACTGAAGAACCCCATTTTGACCAAAACAAACAACAACAACAAAAAAAGTAAAGAGAGTATGCATTAAAAAAATCACAGTTTGACAAACCTCTTAGAGTCTAAGTTATGCCTTTTGAAAGAGGAACTGTAATTCTAAAGTCTTCATTAGGGCAGCTTTCTCCATGACCATGACTGTTAATGAGATCAGATTAGTGAAATATTTGACACATTTCTTGACTCCATTCATGAACAGTTTGAGAAGTCATGTGTCTATCTGGGAGTGAAGAAGTTCTCCACTCCAGTGATAGGCTAAAGAGTTTTTATTTTTGCTTCACCCTTTATGCTTGAATATGTTCCCCAATTTCCCACAGTGGAAATGAATGACTAATATAATTAGTAAAATAAAAAAGTTATAAAAAATAATTAAGTTCCCATACTTTGCCTTGAGATTGATAGACCACACTAACAATATTAAAGGATAAGGCAGATTTTAAAAAATATATATTACTGTATAATATATTTTTAGAAAAAACATTTTATTCTTTATTTCATCTGGGAAAAAAAAAAAACACACTGCCCTGGAGAATTGATTTAAAAATGAAATAAACAGAATGAAAGCAAATGTCAGAGTGTATCACCAGCAATTGGGTCGTCAAGAAAAGCTCTTGCAATATGCTACCTGGCTCATGATCTTTGGGGTACTTTTGGTTCTGTTGTAGTAGGCTGCTCTGTTTTGTTTGGCATGAGCATGTATAACTTAGTTTTTCTATACTTGTAAAAGCCAAGCAAGATATCTAGGGAAATTTAAAGTCTTTCTCAAGAATTCATAAATTATTTCTATTCTGATTGCCGTTGTAAGATGCTAGACAGAGCACACGTGTTGAATTTAGGTTTCTCCTCAATCCCACTAAATTACAGTAAGGGTATACTAAAGAAAATACACCTATAACAGCACAGGGCCATCACTGGTCCAGAGACTTTGAAGAATCCCAACTGAAAGACTGAGATATGAAATTTAAAGTTTTCTGAAGGAAAAACCAGTGGGAACCCACTTTTCCTGACAACGCCTCTAGTGATTGTTTTAAATGGAGGGGGGAGTTATAGGACGAAAGAGAGGGCTGTAATTTGATTAAAGTACCCTAAGCTTGAAAACTGGAAATCTCCTAACTTCAACCCAAACTCTCATGGATATAAAGACATTAGCAGCAGGCTAAACCAAAATCTTTTTCTAAAAGAGATCAAAAGCTATGCAAGGCAAAGACACAAACTCTTCGTGTTGCTGATTCCTCTCCTGATTTGGCCTGCCAGCTTGCAGGCCATCGCTGTAACAGGAGGCCTGACAATTGAACATTCAAGAACATCTGACTCTGGGGCAAACAGAGGTAATTCAGAGAAGAAAAGTTAATATGTGTATGTGCACATGTATGTGTGGTACTTTTTGATCTATAGATCCTGAGAGAGGGAGGATCTTTCTTCCTTTTGGATTTCAAGCCACAAGTGTGCAGGCTTGGACAGGCCAGCTCCATAGGTCACACCAGTGAAGCAAGGCTCATCCCCGAATGTCCCACTTATGCAAATTAATAAATTACCTTTATAAAATAATTTGATTAGAAATATATTTCCAAATATGGAATCATCAGGATATATATAAAATAAGCTATAAACACAGACATTTAAATTTTCTTCCTCCTTAAAAGCATGGGTGCTAGACCAAGACTTCCTGCATTCAAATCCTGCTTTTACCACTTACTCGCCAATCGTGGTGGTTTGAAACTGTATGTACTCCAGAAAAGCAGGTTCTTAAAGTTAATCCATTCCTGTGGACCTGGGCCCACTATAAGTAGGATCTTTTAATGAGGCTACTTCAGTTAAGGTATGATCCACCTCATTCAGGATTGGTCTTAATCCTCTTACTGGAGTAAAGGGGGATGAATACACACACACAGAGAGAGAGAGAGAGAGAGAGAGAGAGAGAGAAAGACAGAGAGAGAGAGAGAGAGAGAGAGAGAGAAAGCCAGGGAAGCAAAAAGCTGAAAACGAAACCCGAAAGAGAAGGGAGAGACCAGCAGACACCACCATGTGCCTTTCCATGTGACAGAGGAGAACAGGATTGCCGGCAGTTGGTATTCAGAAAGCATCGCCTTAAGGATGCCTTTATTTGGACATTTTCATGGCCTCAAAATGGTAAACTTGTAAGTTAATAAATTTCCATTGTTAAAAGCCAACCCATTTCATAGCAACTGTTTTAAACAGACTAGGAAATGAAAACAGCAAGTGACTTTAAACAAGTTACTTAAACCCTCTGTGCCTTAGTTTCTTCATCCTTAAACAGGGTTATCAGGAAGCCTGACAATTGAACATATAAAAACATATACCTCAGAGGATATTTGGGAGGATTAGGTGAGCTAATATATGTAAATAATTTATACATCAGAGCCTGGCTCATGGTACCCATTATATAAATATTTACCATGAAAGAAAGGAAGTGGATACAAATATCAGGGAAATTTTTCTAGAACATGAAATAAAGCAACAGTGTTCTACTCACTTGCATGAAAATTCAAGTATTTCTGTTTGATAATATATAGCTAGGGTGAGATCAAAGTAAAGCAATAAGAACAAAGATGCAACTTTTTCTTCTGAGAAACAGCAAAAAGAGGAAGAAATAAATAAAGAAGACCTTTATAGAAACCAATAATGTATCCAAACTAGAAGAGTTGAGAGCTGGATTTATGAGAGGCCAAAAGGTTCATATTTGACTCAGCCTTTTGGCTCTAGTCTAATATTAATTCATTCTTCCATTTACTCAACAAATATGCATTGAGTTTCTACTGTGTTAGGCCCTTTGAGAGTGCTGCACATACCACTTGGAACTTATAGTCCAATGAGAAAGATAGACATTAAAGAAATACACATATAATTATAATTACAAATGCTAAGTGTTTTGAAGGAAAAAAATATAGAACAATAGTAATTAAACCAGTGTTTGGTGCAGGAGTAGTAAAAATGGGGAAGAACAGACTCAAGAACCAGAGCCACACTTCTTTGGAAACTTGATATATAGCAGGTGAGATTTATAAATTGGTAGGGAAAGGAGAGTATCCAATATGTTTTATTGGAATAATTGGTTACCCATATTGGAAATAAAATATTTAAGTATATTACTGCCTTTTACCAGGTTTAAAATAAATTCTAGGAGATTAGTAGCCACAGTGTGAAAAAGCAAAACTTTCAATTTTTTGAAAAAATATGTAAAAGAATATGACATTTATATAGGAAAGAATTGCTTAAGTAACAAAGATCACAAACTCTAACAAAAAATCAATAAAGATGACTATATAAAAATATGCATTTTCAATACAATCTATAGATTTAAAGATAGTTGAAATACCTTTAACAGATGTTTAAAGCTAGAAAATATAAAGAACTACTATAAATATATAACAAAATGAAAAAATGCAATAGTACGGTGGGCAAAGGATACAAATAGTCAATTCAGGAAAAAAAAAAAGAGAAAACCACAGGCCCCTTTAATCGTATAAAATCACATCACATTGTGAAGACCTTGTGGATCACACCCTTTTTATCTAGTGTATGGATGAGTAGAAAAATGGGGATAAAAACTAAAGGACAAATGGGGTGGGATGGGGGGATGATTTGGGTGTTCTTTTTTCACTTTTATTTTTTATTCTTGCTCTGGTTCTTTCTGATGTAAGGAAAATGTTCAGAGATAGATTGTGGTGATGAACGCATAACTATGTTATCTTACTGTGGACAGTGGATTGTATACCATGGATGATTGTATGGTGTGTGAATGTATTTCAATAAAACTGAATTTAATAAAAAAAAAAAATCACATCACAGCTCTTGTGACCCACGTACATGTGAAAACAATGTTCCATGTTCCGTCGTGTTAGTGTCGGTGCTTGCCAAAGGCCACCAGGAGCACACCTGTTAGGCTGGATAATTTGGGTGCATTACTCATTGCAGTGAGGGTGAATGCTCACCAGGGAAACTGTGGGGGTCTCAGCAAGAGGGTGTTAGCCAGAACATGTTATGGATTTGTGCTTGCGTTAGGGATTTGGAAAGGGTTTAAGAAGCGGGGCTTTACTCTGAATGGGATGTTTTCAGGAACTGGGGATACTTGCATGATCAGGTATTTTATTAAATCTTGTCTAGGTGGAGGGAAGTCTAGAACACGTATAAAGCTGTATTTGATAAAGAAGCAGCAATCACTCATATTAGCCAGGATGGAGGGATGTTTGGGCATTTTTGTGGTTGGAACAATATTCATCTTTTTGTCTAGATTCAGACAAGATTACAGTGCCCTCTTGACTTCTTGATCCATCATGTTTATAGAGAGGCCTTGTCCAATGTTGATATCTGGTAAAATGTTTCTGTTCAACTGGATAACACCGAGGCCTAACTCTTTAGAATAGAGAGAAGCTGGAAACAACTCAAATGTCCACAAGCAGGTGAAAACTGATATATTTAAATTGTGGTGTAAAATGGAATACAGTTAAAATAAAGAACAAGGACTCATATATCAGCATGGATATTTATTTCAAATATATAATATTAAGTGAAAATGCAAGTTGCATGTAAAAATTTAAAAATACACACACAATATAGAACTTTAAAAAACATAACAAAATCACATATATACATAGTATATAACTTTAAAAATGTACAAAAATTACATATACAGAGTAGAATTTTACAAACATACAAACATACCATTGTTTGTAATAATTTGTGGTAAAGATACATAAATATTTATGAATATAATAAGCTACATATTACAGAAATAAACTAAATTTTAGTGGTTACTTCTGGGAAAGAAAGAAAGTAAACTGAGGAAGGGGTATATGGTGGGCTTCAACAATTTGCAATATTTTATTTTAAAAAATGATTTGAAAAACCTGGCAAAAAAATTGCCAATATTTGTTAAAATTAGATTGTGGGTGCGTGGGTGCTTGTGTTATTAATATCTATGTTTTTCTGCATTCTTGATTTTTTCATGATTACAGTGATTGAAATCATAGCTTTAGAAATTTGCACACCAATATCTTTTGGAATTCTTCTGCATCATTCTCTCCTCACCTGGAGAAATCTGCTCACAATTCCCTGAATTGAAAGCTGGAATCATCAGTAAAATAATATACTACCAACTTATGCCAGCATTAAAGATAGTTTTTGGGCAAGTTTGCTCCTACCCTTGGAGTTCTTGAGAAGAAGGAGGAGGAGGAAGGGGTGGGGGGAGGAGGAAGAGGGGGAGATGAGGCAGACAAAGGAGAAGAATGGAAGGAGACCTGGTAGTCTAAAAACAAATAGCTTGGTAAACTGCTGCCAGAAATCTTAGTTGAGTTTTGCAAGCTTTTAGAATTACAACTAACATCCTGTTTATCTCTTTAGCAGTTAGAAATCCTCTCCAGGTAGTAATTTAAATGTCGTTTAGGGCACATGCCTGAGAGATCTGAAAGGTCAGATTAAGGCAGCAGGGTGGAATGCCAACAGCTCAACTGGGCTTCTCCTACTCTGGCTGGGTTTAGCCCATCTTTGTTATAACCTAGCAACATTTATTTTGCAGAAAGTGAGAAAAGCTGTGAAAAACCTCTCTAGTGGCAGGAAAGTATATTTTGTATAATTATAATAAATCTCTTGCTGCATGGAAATCCAGCTTTTTCAAAACAACATCTTTAAAGTGTGAAAAATTCTTAAATTAAAAAGATTTTTAAGCTACATTACTTCAACAGCAATATTATGATGTTTAAGAAAAGTAGTGTAAGTTTACTAGCTGGTCTTAACCCTAATGGTTACTGAGGATGTGTTTCTTGTTTCTTTTTTTAAATGAAAGCTGCCTCGCTCTTTTACTTTACTTTTAACTGACTTTACTTATCGACCCATTTTTTTCCTACACTGTTGAGTGTTGTTTCACTAGCAAAGGAGATTGAAAGTAATTATGTCAGTTTGCAAGCTTCGTTCTGGGATCTTGACAGGTTTCAGAGCATATATTGAAAAATAGTCTAAGCAACTTTACTTATTATAATTCTACTGAGTCAGTTTTATAAATTTTTTTATTTATTTTGGCTTTCATTAACAGTAGAAAAATTAATGCTCTAGTTTAAAATTCTGCAGAAACACATGGCATGTAATCTGTTGTGATTAATCAAAAATCCACAAAAAGCAGCTGATTTCAAAAGATACTTATAATAAAACAGAAGAAAGACATTAGTACAAATTAGCATAAGTGTGATGGCTAGACCTTTGGAAGAACCTGTATTTGTAGGTGGCGAATTTGGAATGGAATACAATAAAACACAAAAGTCTAGAGTTTTTAGCACGGCCTACAAGGTTCTTTATTATCCAGCCATGATCTAGGCTAACAACTCCAACAACTGAAAAGGAATAAAAACATTCTCTTTGCAGGACCTGCTAGTAGCTAGCCCACCTGTCTCTTAGATACAACTTTTTAACCCACCAAGATGACCTCTATTGTGATCTTCTAATTATGAATTAGAAGAAATTGCTCTGGGCTCTACATTTCAGCATTTGAAATGGTAAACAAACAGCAACAACATTGTTTTTTGCGGTTCTAGTAATTAGAAGTTATAATAAAAAATTCAGTGTCACATGGTTATGGAGAAGATGGTTCTGTTAGTTCTGCTGTTTGGTAATGTCCTAAGAGGAATGTCCTCAATGCTGATCAACAGGGCAATTCTGTGCTAGTTTGAACGGACTCTGGACGTTTTATGGCAGAACCCTCTAACCCCAACCACACTGATGGAGATGAACATTACCTACCCAAGAAAGATTTTTAAAATTCATGGGTCGAGGAGAAGCACAGACAATATTAAAATTATTTACTTGTGCATATGTTTGATCTCTATTCTATAAATATGTATGCAGGGAGTGGTTCAAATTGAGGACTCTGGATTCTAACTGCATTCAGAATTAGAATCCAGCTCCTCCACATATTAGCTGTGGGACTTTGGACAAGTTACTTTACCGGGCTTCAATTTCTTTGTCTATAAAGTAGGGTTAATAATAGAATTTATCTCATGTGTTGAAGGATCAAATAAAACAGATAGTTGTTTAGTTTTTAGCACAGAACTAAACAATTTTTTACCTCTATCATAGAGGTGGAAAATTATAATAGTGATTATTATGATCTGTTCTTATATCCCCATAGCCTGCCACTCTACCCAGTGCATACTTTGCACTTCACAAACACTTGCTGAATTCATTGCAAAAGCAAAAGCTTAGTTGTCTTCTAATTTCTTAGCTAAGTCTGGATAGAGGTCAATAAGTGAGAAACCACCCCCTTCCCCCACCCCCACACACACTGCCCCCCATAGTAACTCATGGAGCTAGTGCTCATGAAATGACAGCTGGAACATGAGAAAAGCTGTCAAGGGTGGCCACCTAATCTCCTCGAATGATCCACTGTTTGTTTTAGAGTAATGTATGGTAGTAGCATCTGGATAATTCTCCAGCCCCCAATTCAACTAATTTTAAAAAGCACAAGTATAGCATTTGCCAAGTGATATATTGCAAATACTTGGTGAAGAATTGTAACTTTTTCAGAAGATTTGAGAAGAGCCTAAGGATGCGTTCAATCATTTTGAGAAATTGTTATAAGGTCTTGATTTGGAATATTCCTAAAAATAAGCAATCTTATTCACAACCCATGGTGGGGGTGGGGGGTTGGGGAGGGGTAAGGATATGTCTTCAAGACATTATGCACTGTAGCACAGATATACTTTTTCATGGAATTGTCAGTATTATAATGAATTCTAGGTCTCCAGACTATTATGTCCCAGCTGCAGGACAGACTGAAATAAAAATCAGGGCCAATCCTGGGTTTGCACCAGAAAAGCATGTCCTATTCTGAGAAAAAAGCCATGTTACACATGTGAAGCTGAGTCATTTCTCTGATATGATAGGAAACTCTAAGAATCAAATAGATGAAATGTCACAGTCAGAAACATGAATAAGAGTCTAGGTCAGGAACCACCTAAAGGTTAGCAGGTCAGAGAGAATGGGAAGTTGGGAAGGAAACATAGATGATCCACTATACCTCCAGCAGGCAGAAATTTATCAGGATGGAGTTCCTTTTAAAGGGCAGAGGATATACCTTGAATGAGATGGTAGATTGAGTTATGCAATGCAGAAAAAAGCATGTCCTAAATCTTAATCCATTCCTATGGGTGTGAACGCACTGTAACTAGGACATTTTGAAGAAGTTATTTTTGTTTATGGTGTGGTGAATTAAGTCAGGATAGTATTAATCCTACTACTGGAGGAAGAGAGGCTAGAAGCTGGAAGTCAGTGGGAACCCAGAAGAGAAAGGAGAGAATATCAGTGTCGCCATGTGATGGGAAAACTAAGGAACCCTGAGGATTGCTGGCAAACCAGAAGGCTACAGATGCCAGAAGGAAGCAAGCCTTCTAGACTCCTTCTGCTAAGCCAACCCATTATGATATTTGTCTTAGCAGCCTGGAGACTAAGACAAATGCCTAAACAATATCCTCTGTTTCCAATCCAAGGATAACTTAGTCTTCAGGCTAGAAGGACTCAGTGATTGCAAAGAAGCCCTTGCTGTTGTTGCTCTCTGAGAGGAATTAGAGTGAGATGGCTGATGTGGTTTCAGGAGCCAGACTGCCTGGCTCTGCAGGTTGCTACCTGTCGGAAATAAAGCGGTACCTGTAAGGGAATAAACGCTCTCTCGGTTCTGGAGGAGAAAAGAATTTATTTACGATCTTGCAAGATAGGGCGTCCAGCCAAACACATGAAAGGCTGGCGCGCCAGAGGAAGAGAATGGCGATCTTTAAATCTCCTACTCCTAATTCGCAAGTCCCTCCCCTGTTTCCCCATTGACTAGGTACTACAGAGGTTACAGCCTATCCGAGAACACTAACTAATTCATCTTTTGAGATTTTAATTTGTACAGCCAATCCCAGAGAGCCAACTAGCTCATTATTGAGATTTTGAACTGATCAGCCTATCCCCCTCCCAAATTTTTATTTTTTTGCTGTGAGTTCCCTCCTCTGATATTACCTCATATCTCTTTACATTCCAGTAACTATGGTTACTTTTCCATATAAGGAGCAGGCAGATTCTCTCTTCTCTTTGTCTGGGGCTTGTTTAAACTGGTTTTGCCTCCATTTCCCTTATTCCATGCTGTCTCTGTGTGAAAACGAAACTTATTCCTTTCTTACACTACCCATGTGGCCGAGGACAGCTACTTAAACTTCCTGACCACTACTTAAATCCCCCATTTCTCCATTTGCTCAGTTTTATAAATGGAGATAATAATCATATATCCCCATTTATGAAGGATGAATTGAGTATTAATTAATATCTACAACATCATAGAATGTCATGTTTGGTATACAGTAAGTACTCGACATGAGTTGTAATTATTCTTATGCATATACATGAAAATCCAGAAGTTCCACAATATTCTGTGTCTATAGTTTTAGAATTCTTTTAAATCAATATTTACCTAGACGTTCTGAAAAACAATTTCGGAGCTCCCTACTTGTATTTCTCAGTGTGATTCCATAGGTATCTGGCCTTTATTTCAATTCACTTGAAGTTTATGTGTATTTTTCGCTTTAAAAAATATGTCAAATATCCAAACAAACCAGGTGTCTTCAAACCAGTCATGTACAGACTTAGTGTTGTATACAAGACCAATTGTGTCAGGTTACCTTGGACTCTCTTTGGAAGTTTTGATGTTAGAAAACTTGCTTAAGCTAACTCTTCAGGCTCATAAATGTTAGAAATTTAAAGTTATCTAGGTATGAAATAGAGTCCAGTACAGAAAATTGTTTTTAAGATTCTGAGCCTTTCACAAGTCTTCAATGTGAGCTTTGTTGATAAAGGATGACATTTATGGGAAATTGATGTTGTTTTAACAGATGGTGTCAGTTCTTGCCTTATTTCCTCTTTCCCTCCCCCAGTTCCTTACTGTTGTATCTACTAATGGGATCTTTAGCAGGCTTTGGCCTGTTCCAGTTGTTGAGCCAAGTCTGACTGGGGCAGGAAACAAATTTAGCCAAGTCTTCTGGGGGCTTCCAATTGAGTCATGCTGGCAGGCAGACTTGGTGTGCAGAGAGCGATTGAAGCCCTGGGGGTCTTTGGGCCTTTCCCTTCTCCCTTCTGTCCCCTCCTGTGTTCACTCAGACTTCTGACTCTTATTCCACATTTGAAACTTTGCAATGGCAGGAGAGACTTAGAAGTCTTATAATTTCTACTGGTATGTTCATGTTAATGTATATATTGCTATAATAGGCGATAAACTGTCTCAGGTGTGGGGTGTGTGTGTGTGTGTGTATCAGGGGAAAAAGTGTTTGAAAGAAAAATAGAAAACATAAATGAAATCCTAAAGAAAGTTTGAGGATCTGCTTTGGTTTAGAATAGGCTCATCAGGGCATACACCTAACTTTTCATGAGTAAAATGATAGAGAAGACACAAAAGTGACACAAAATTCTACTTCATGTATGCCCATTTTTTTCTCTCTGGAATATCTGACAATATGAAGCAATGTAAAATTTCCCTAAATCTTTCTGAGCATTCACTCTTAATGCCATACTCAGGACATTCGTTTATTCTCTCAACTGTTTTCTTCTTTATTGTAGCACACCCTCTGCTCCAGACATGGCACCAGCATTGGGGAAATGAGGGAGAGTGAGAGTAATGGCATCTATGTTACAGAGCCCAGCATGATGGTGGAAAGTGCTTTGGAACAGAATAGGAATGCCTTACTTTTCCTGGGGTGAGGGATCAGGGAAAGTTTCACATACCAAGGCTAGGAGGATGAATAAGAGAAATGAATCATCATTCATTCATTCAACTGCTATTTTTTGTATGCCCATATGTGCTTGACACGGTGGTTCTGGTGCTGGTGGTACAGTCATGAACAAAACATCCAAAACTCCTTCCCCATAGCATGTATATCCTACTGAGGGGAACAACAACAATGAAAACATACAACAGGTATTTTAGATGGTGAGAAATGCTAAGGAAGAAAATAATGCAAGGAAGAGGGATCAGGAGCTCATGAGGGTGGATTCAACTGAGTTAGGTCAGCCAGGGAAGGTTTTACTGAGGTGAATTTGAGTAAATCCCCGAGGGAGAAGGAGTGAGCCCCTTGGCTGCCCGAGGAAGAGAGCTCCAGGCAGAGGGGACACCAGCAACAGGACTGGCATTTGGAAGAACAACAAGGAGGTCAGCATGGCTGGAGTAGAGTGTGAGATATAAAAGGAAATAGAACATGAGCTGGAGAGCCAATGGGGAAGCCAAACTGTGACTGTGAAGGCACTTTGGGTCCTACAATAAGTTTGAGTTTTATTTGGCATTAAATGGAAAGACACTGAGATTGACAGCCTAACTTACACTTTTGCAATATCACTTTGACTGCTGTATTGAGAAGAAACTGAAAGGGAAGAAAGTCTGCAAATGCACTGTTTAAATGCACTAGCACATGTCAGGGGCTGTGATGGCCTTCAAGGAATGAACTTCTAGTCTTGGGAGAGAAGATTGAACTGATATTTACAAAATAGTATGAATGTTCAATTAGACATTGGTTTTTGACTTTTGTAGGATACTTACTAGCAATCACACCTGATTTTGATTTAGGAAGACAACTCTTTCCCACTCTCTGACCAGGTGGTTTGGGCCTCACTGCTTAGTTAAGAGATGGAACTGTAACCTAGGTCCAAACTGATTAGCCAAGTCCTTCGAGCACAAGTTCAAGGATGATCATGTTACTCAAACCAATCAATGGAGCCTCAATGCAAGTGAATCTAGGAACTTTTTATTAGGAACACTCCTTGCTGTGGACATGTAGGGTCTGGGTCTGCTTGGCCATCTTGTGACTAAAGAGGGATTAAGAATGAATCCACACCAGCTTGCTGTTTGCGTTTAAATTTAAATTTTTGTTTTCTTAACTTTTTAAGGGACATACGTATGATTTATATTTTTCTAACTCAATTAAAAAAAAAAACTTTCCTATAGTTTTTAATAGAACGGCCGGCTTTTAAAAAGAGTTTTCATATGCATTGCCAGACTGTGCTGTGTTGAGTAGAAGTAAAACCAACAAAAACAAGAAGACCTTCAAGAACTTGCCCTTCAATGGGACAAAAACATGAATCATTGTCACATTGACCATAGCTCAAAATGATAAAAAAAAATAAGGAATGGAATTCAAAAGGGTAAAAGGGAACATCAGAATACACACATATGAAAATTGCTCTTCAAATCATAACATGTTCTGTTTGACCAGTTCAGAAAACAAAAGGAGTTTTTGTCTCTTCTACATGTGAAATTTTAGAGGATACTTTTAATGAAATCATATGGATGACTGACCTTAAGAAATAGGCACCACTCTGGGACTATAGTTTGATTTCATCTGAACAAATTTAAGATAAATAATGATAATGATTTAACTATTTTCATCAATCAAATACATTTCACCATCTCAGAGGTATAACTTTATTCACATCTGATATATTTTAGTCTTGCCAATAGCAATTTCAAAATTGTAAGGTAAAGTTTAAACATAACATATAGCTAAATAGATAGATAGACAGATGTTCTAGAATTAAAATTTACTTAGCACTATTCACGACTACCACTTACTAATTACCTCTAAGTGTCAGAAATTTTACATATGTTTCCTAATTCTCATAACAACCCTTCAAAATTTGTATTATGTTCATTATTTTATGTAAGAATTAAAATTAAGGCACGGAAAAGCAAAAAATTGCTCCGTGTCAAATAGGAAATTTAGGGGGAGATTTTTTTCATCAGGCATTGTACTACAGGCTTTACATGTGTTATCTCATTTAGTCTTCACAACAGCCCTTTTACAGATGAGGAAATCTGAGAGGAGACTTGTCACGGCCTATAAGGACTTTGCCAGTCCAGAGGCCAAAGAAGACACTGGAAATGTTCTGAGATATGACATTTTATTCAGGGCTAACCTCCAGGGTGGGAAGTTGGTGTAGAGATCATAATGGCTCTCTCATGCTGAGCAGGTACTGCATTTGCAGGGAAGTTGACCGTGCATTTAAAGACATCTGCGGAGCTGGTTATAAGGGTTTGAGACAAACACATTCCTAAGGCCTGGGAACAGAGTCTTGTGACATGGAGGAGGAGAGTTGGTGAGGGAAGGAGAGAAGGATCATAGGATGGGGCTTTGTAGGTAACATTTTCGGGAGTCAGGAAGCAGGTAGACTAGATTAACATTTGATGGCAGGAGGTCTGACTTTACATTTACATCTTGCTCCTTTGTGAGACCAAGAGTTCCTTACCTCCTGTCTACTTCCAATTTAAAAGTTACATTTTAAGGATAATTTACCATTTTCTCTCTACTGGTTTACAAAGATGATAGGTTAAACATCAGCTGCCCAGGTCACGCAGAGTGCAGTGCCCCAAGGTCTGCAGGCCTGTTTTTGCTCAGGCCAGGGACCGCTACAAGACTCAATAAAGCCAGAGTAAGAACTCATCCCAGGTCTGTCCAACCCCAAAGCCCATGATCTTAACCAGTAAATACTTTATTGTCTTTCTAAATGACTTCTCAGTTTCCCACTTGAGAACCTCTCCAGAGCTTACATTAGGTCATATCTGGTTTCTCATTTGTTAATTCTCAAGCAAGTCCAAGGTAGTTATTCTTCACTCAAGGTTGCAAAATTAAAACTGAAGAATGAGAGCATCCTATGTCTCCCTTGAAGAGCTTTTGCTTCAAAAACTGATGTGCACCAATTCCCAAGTTATTAGCATGTGAAGACTTCACAGTCTTCAGATTCTTCTTTTCACAAAACAACTTTGGGATAGTCTGATACTTGGCAGTATGCGTAGTGGTTACAGATGAGGGCTTTGGATTGAAATGGCTTTGGGTGGGACTCTTAGCTTCAGAGTTTATTAGTATGTGACTTTGGCCAATTAGGCAACCTCTTAGATCTAAAAGAAATTCTTACCCCTGAAAATAGTTAAGTCTGCCAGTTTTGTGGTTTTCCAACACAGGAAATGTGAGAAAATATAGTAGGGAATCTATTGCATAGAATTATTCCAATGACAACATTGATAAAAGAGAGAAAATAGTTGAGTCCAATTTCTTAAAAAGAAAACCAGTGAAGATATTTGGAAGTCTGCTTTGGAATCTCAGGAGGCTAATGGAATTGAAACTCAAATTTGTGTTTACATGTTTAGCACAGCCTGTCGAATGCCTCTCTTTGTTAGAGCAAAGACAGTCCCTACCTTTTGGGGAGAATGAAATCAAAGTTCAGGAGACTCCTGAGCCCATTCTTGGAAGAAAATGCAGCATGTCCTTAGCAGGTGTTAGGGTTGTGGGAAGAGCATTCTGGGCCAGCACAGGCACACAATTGTTAATGAAGAGAACATAATCTGCTATGACTAGTTACTTTAACTAGAGATTTTTTTTAAAATATCCATTTGGAAGCTTTGGGATATATCTTTTGATGTTTTGTTGAGTTTTATCAAGGTGCCCTTGTTCTCCCAGTTGTAGTTCTTCAGCAATACGGCATACTGGTGCACATGGAGGGGCTTAAGATGAGGAAGGAAAGTTACTTTGTCTGTTTGCTCGTAAATAAAAATGCAAACTTGGCCTTGTTTATGGGACCAACCTTCTTCAATGTATCTTGGGTTAGATACTGAGGATTTTCTCAGTAGGCTACTTTTGAAAGTAAGCTCCGGGCTGAATCGCAGCAATTTTAGGCATGAGATGAAAAGAGCCACGTGTAGACAGAGGCCTTTTAAAGACCCTGCTAGCCCTCATTTCCTCTCACAATGGGAGGCTTTGGGTCACTACAGACTAGGATGTAAGCACAACAAAACAGTATCTCTCTGCATGGGTTTTAAAAATAAACTTCAGTTATTTGTATGTACAAATGGTATCTTAAAAAAAGGAATGTAGGAAAACAAAGTTACAAAAGAAAACAAACAAGGCTTGAAATCTTTCCTTCTTTCCTTTCCAATAGGTTTTCCCCTGCAGAACTGTTGTCTGGAAAACTCATCTATTATCCCATTGCACACTGAGCAGTTCAACCATCCCAGGTTTTGCTTGAGGATACTAATGACATTCTTACAGATAGGCTACAATCTGAGATTGTTGCAAGGATAACTTAAAGCCTCCAGGCTTTTACAAACTAGATGTGGTGAGTATGCATTTGCTACGTCATTGAGAATTAAATGTTATTTTGGAGGGTTGAAAGGTGAGGTTAGGGATATCAGCTTGCATTTTAGGAGAGAATAATCAACTGATTAATGGCACAAAAATATATATCCACTGATGTAGTATTTACATAGTTTATCAGTAGGAGATTTTTCTAGTAATTTGCATACACTACTGCTTTCACAATTAGGATATGGAGGAGAAATCATCAAACTCTATAAACAATAGCTGCCAGCTAAACCAATGTATAGAAGAGATTAGAATTTATCTGGACCACCATCATTAACAATTTTTTTAAAAAAATTATTTTAATTACTAGTCTGCAGAAATTAGGCAAGTTATACTGGCTTCACATTTTAAAGTGTTTAGATTTTATAGTTGTCTTTAAATGAAATCAGTATTCCTAGTAATTTATGGAGAATATATCATTAGGGTCAAGAAACTTCTTGACTAAGATATACTTTATATGCAAAGTAAATTTGTATCTGAGCCTACATTTAGTTATAAACTCTCCAACACCATGAAAAGTTACCGTTTCAAAGCATTTATGTTTAAATGATGTATTTATAGGGGATTTATAAGGGATAGTGATACACAATACTAAAATATCTAATTAAAGAATTAAAGCTACAGTCAATTGTCTATACTATACAATTCTGTCTCTATAAATAGAACTCTGACAAACAAATGAATGTCTTCAAATATGCAGATGATTAAGCTGATAATTTTCAAATAAATTATTAACATTTTTAGTTTTAAGATAAAAATACTAACTTAAAAAGTCAATCATTTAAAATTCCACTGTCACTTTTGATGTTCTGAAGTTGTCTTAAAACTAAAAGAGCAGTGGCACTGTGATAAAACCCAACAAAACATCAAGATGGGGGATTATATCTCAAGTCTTCTAAATGAATATTTTTTTAAGGTGCCTACATCTAGGTAAAGTTAAATTGTCCAGTCACGTGGCAGATTGTGTTCTCTCAGTAATTGATGCTTGTGTGCCTTTGTTAGCCTGTAATGCCCTTCCCACTCTTAAGGTTTGCCTGCTAAGGAAAAACTTTTTCTTCCAAAACTGGGTTCAAGCGTCTTCTCAGCGTTGACTCCTTTCCCTCCAAGTATAGATGATTGTCCTTTCTTCTTGCTATTGTTACAGCAATTACTACATTTTTTTTTTCCAGAACCAAGTAGTGTGGACTTTATAAAAGCAGAGAACTTTTAGATGAAAGATTGTACTTATTCATAATCATCTTCAAGTCAAAGGATTGATTAAAGGAGAATGAAAAAAATGAGACTTTTGTTGTGAGCCATATTTGAGTAGATGGAACAGTAATACGAATTTTGACTGAGCAAACTTTTCTTTGAAACATATGTTCAGGAATACAAGTGAGCAGTTAAAAACAAATGAACAAACTCTAGAGAGTCTGCAATAGAAATAAGATTTCCAATGATTTCAGTTTTACTTATTAAAGTTGGTAAAATAGAGCTAATTTTTAAAAGTAACTATAAACATTTCTTGTATTTTTCCTTTCAAAATGAAAACATTTGATGGGTTCACTGTATGCATGAAACCTTCAATTAAATTACCAGATTTAAGATATTTTATTATGTAAAAGCAAGCATCGTAGAAATGCCTGTTGGAAATTAAATAGAACTTTTGATTTCCCTCCACAAAATTTGCCTCCTCCCAGTCTTCCAATCTCAGTAAGTGGTTCATGTCCTACCCAGTTGCTGAAACCAAACACCAGAAGCATCTCTGATTCCTCCCTTGCCCCACTGCTCATTCAATGTTATGTTCCCTTTCCTTGGATCACTCTCACAGAGCTTCAAACGGATGGTTCCTTCTTGGTATTTAGCTCAAAGTTCATTTGCCAAGGGAGCACTTCCTGACTACCCAGTCTAAATCAGTGTCCCTGCCCCCTCAAAGTCTCTCTAGATGACCAGATCACCTCAGTCTATTCTACTTTCTTCAAGACCCTTAGCACCGTCTGGAATTATGCTACTCATTGACACATTATTTTCTGTCTTCCTCACCAGAAGGTAAGCTCACAAAAGGAGGAAACTTTTCTGTTTCTCCACAGTCTCCCAGTGCTTAATGCAAGGCTGGCATGGTAATTGTGCCAGTTTGAATATATATTGTGTCCCCCAAATGCCATTATCTTTGATGTAATCTTGTGTGGGCAGACGTTATCAGTTTTAATTAGATTTTTTTGAGTGTTTCTTTGGAATGCACCCCACCCAGCTGTGGGTGATGACTCTGGATAATTTCCATGGAGATGTTGCTCCACCCATTTGGAGTGGGTATAAGTTGATCATCAGTGGAGCCATATAAATGAGCTGACATAAGCAGAAGGAACTCAGTGCAGCTGTGAGTGATGTTTTGAAGAGGAGCTACAGACAAGAGGGACACTTTGAAAGAAAGTTTGAAGACGGCCATTAAAAGCACTCTTGCTCTGGAGAAGCTGAGAGAGGACAAATACCCCAAGTGCAACTAAGAGTGACATTCTTGAGGAACTGCAGCCTAGAGAGGAACGTCCTGGGAGAAAGCCATTTTGAAACCAGAACTCAGAGCAGACGCCAGCCACATGCCTTCCCAGATAACAGAGGTTTTCCGGACACCATTGGCCATCATCCAGCGAAGGTACCCAATTGTTGATGTGTTACCTTGGACACTTTATGGCCTTAATACTGTAACTGTGTGACCAAATAAACCCCCTTTTATAAAACCCAATCCATCTCTGGTGTTTTGCATTCCAATAGCATTAGCAAACTAGAACAGTAATACACACTCAAAAAATACATTACAAATGATTATTTTGAGAGTAGATATTTTAAAAAATGATTTAATTCATCAAATACAGAATGTGTCCTTAGCATTGTGCTGGGCAAAGTTAAGGGATATATATTGAAAGACAAACATTTTAACCTAATGAAATTAGACAACTTGGCATTCTTGGGCTCCCTTTCTTCATTCCCATCACTGTCTCCTCCCAGGGACCTTATACTTGAGAAGACGACACAGTAAAAAGGAAATATCATAGGCTTTAGGAGTTAGATAGACCGAAATTGAATTTTTTTAAGATATATTCACATACCATACAATCATCCAAAGTGTACAATCAGTTGTTCACAGTACCATCCTATAGTTTGCATTCATCACCACAATTTTTGAACATTTTCAGTACTCCAAAAAAAATTTTTTTAAATACTAAAAATGCAAGTAAAATAAGAGCACCCAAAACATCCCACCTCCCCCATCCCCCCTATTATTTACTTAATTTTTGTCTCCATTTTTCTACTCGTCTGTCCATACACTGGATGAAGGGAAAATGAGCCAAAAGGTTTGCACAATAACACAGTCACACTGTGTAAGCTATATACTTATACAGTAGTCTTGAAGAATCAAGGTTACTGGATTGCAGTTCAGCATTTTCAAGTATTTCCTTCCTGCTATTCCAATACACTAAAAACTAAAAAGAGATATCTATATAATGCATAAAAATAACCTGCAGAATGACCTCTTGGCTCCATTTGAAATCTCTCACCCACTGAAACTTATTTTGTTTCATTTCTCTTCCCCCTTTTGGTCAAGAAGGCTTTCTCAATCGCACAATGCCAGGTCCAGACTCATCTCTGAGAGTCAGGTGTCCCACATTGCCAGGGAGATTTACACCTCTGGGAGTCATGTTCCACTTAGCAGGGAGGCAGTAAGTTTACCTGCAGAGCTGGCTTAGAGAGAAAGGCCATGTCTGAGCAACAGAAGAGGTTCTCTGGGGGTGACTCTAAGGCACAATTATAAGTAGGCTTAGCCTCTCCTTTGCAGTAACAAGCTTCATAAAGGCAAGCTCCAAGATCAAGGGCTCAGCCTTCTAAATTGGTAGTCCCCAATGCTTATGAGAATATCAGTAATTCCCCAGGTGGGGAAGTTTAATATTTCCACATTTTCCCCCAAGTCCCCTCAAGGGGGCTTTATAGATACATTTTTTATTCTCTGCTCAAATTACTCTGGGATATATCGGGGCTTCACACACTAACCTGTACAAACCAACCAGATTTCACTCCCTATTCAAAGTTCCATGTAATTATGGTGTTTGAATAAGCTGACACAAGTTACATTATATAGCGTGCTACAGAAAATACAGATTTTGCAGCAAATAAACATCTTTCCTTTGGTGTCACATAGAAGTTGAAGTTTTAAAAACACCATTAATATCATTCTTTATCCTTTAGTATGATTTGCCTTAGTCCTAACCAGATCAGTTTCATCCAAATCTCTAATTGAAGTCTGAACTCTTTTTCAGGACCAAGTCCATTTTGTTCATATATCTAATTGAACTCTGATCTCTTTTTCAGCTTCTTAAACATTTGTTGTATGGGGTACTGCTGAAATTCATAGCTGCCAAATTCTGGCTCTGAGTCTCAGGGGTCACATAGATACACAAAGTTCCAGGGACCGACCAAGTTATACACAAAGAACCAAGCATCTCAGAATTTAGAGATAACCATTACAACTCAGGAATAGATGTGACTGCTGCAAATGCTTACAATATAGGAAATTTTACCATAAGCTTTCTCCTGATAACTTATGCACTCAGATTCAATTCTCAGAGTTTGCACATTATAGTTAGTCCATATTAGTGAGGTGTTATAGCATGCTTCACAACTTCATTCCTTCTTGTGGCCACTCAGTATTTCATTGTATGTATACACCACAGTTCACCATTCCATTCATCAGTCGAAGTACCCTTAGCTCACCGCCATCCACTGTGAATCGTGAATACTGCCGCCATAAACATCAGTGTGCAAATGTCCATTCATGTCCCTGCAGGACTTAGATTGACTTTTGACTTTCAAGCTGTATGATAGTAGACAAGTTGTTTAAGCTCACAGATGCTAAATTTCTTAACATAAGAATAATTGTTCCGGTTTTACTGATTGTTGTGAAAACTGAATATAACAATGAATGTCTGTAACAAATATGCTTAGCGCATTCTGGCTTTCAGTTAATGGAGGCTTTTATTACTACTGTCTCATGAAATGATATTATATCATTCATACCCTAAGCCAGCTTTTTTTTTTTTTTTTTTTTTTTTGTCCAATTTTCTTTTGAACGGCGTTTGTATAAGACCAGTTCTCATGAAGGTAATTGGCAACTAGCAAGTATGCTAAAATGCAATATGTATCTATATTTTTAGTGGTCTGATTCCTTTCCTTTCCTTAAGAATAAAGTAAGAGGTAATTGTGACTCTGATTCCTATTGCTTCCTGATGTGGCTGCCAGATCCCAAGGCAGGTCTGGAGGCAGTGGTCTGTCAGTACTGGCCTGAGTGAGTAATAAGTTGCAGTAACTTGCAAACATCATGTGTCATCTCATATCAGGGGAGGGGTGGGGGTGTGCGGTCAAGTGGCTGGGTCAGGAGGTAACAACTAGTAGTTCCAAAGCAGAGTGAAAGAAAAATAGTCAAGTCATTGCCATCCAAGAGGGAATTTGAAGTATACTGAATCGTACATTTGAAAAAATTTAGAAAGCCTGAAGCTGAGAGAATATGTCTCTAAGGCCAAAGAGACCCACCAAGTATGGGAGAGTAAGTCAGCAGCAGTGTAGTAAATTTCATCATTGAATAATCGAATATCTGACAGGACTAACTTTATCTATGGCTTGATAGAAAGCACTTACTTAAAACATGCTCAGATAATGAGTTACGTACTTTGGCAAAAAAATTTAAAGCAATTTCAGTTTCATTTCTATTTAGGCTTAAATCACCCTCTCTTTTACTTCATTTCTTGATTAAGGCTCTTAAAACAAAGATGGTGTTAAGCACATATGTCATCAATGCTGGCAGACACCAACACCCAAAGGTGCACAAGCCCGCACGAGAGTATGGATGACTCTGTGTGTGTGTGTGTGCACGCGCGCGTGTGTGTGGTGTTTCCTACAGTCACTGCTCTGATCCTGAAGGGAGCTTGAATCTTCTTCCTGTTTAGGTAACAGAAATAACTGGAGGTTAATCTGTCCTTTCAGCTCTTGCTTAACTAGAACTATGAGACTATAACAGGGCTTTGAAACCACCATATTTGAATGGTCTGAGGTTAGCCTGGGGTTCTGCTCTTGTCTGTGGCCCAATGCTCAGTTAACCTCCACAGAATAGTTTAAGAACTAATCCCGGACAATTTGTGGTTGAATCTAATCTATATGTCTGGATTGGAATTAGTTTCCCATAGCTACCTTATATCTTCTTTGGAGCCATTCCAGAAACAGAGTACAGCTTTTAGAACTATAGTATAGAGTTTAGAAAAGTCTCCAAATATCTCCAGCAGAACAAATTCTTTTAGGGTTCTTCAATTGACTCACACCTATATCTCTCCAAACGTGATGGGGAAGGAGGTAAGTTTCAGAATACTTTCTGCTCAAGGAAATTATCTATAACTATATCTATAAATTATCTATTATAAATTATATGTTTTAAAATATGGTTGCTACTAACCATATATGGCTATTAAACTTCAAATTAATTAAAATTAAACAAAATAAAAATTCAGTTCCTCAGTTTTATAGTGATTTTTAAAGTGCTCAATAGCCACATGCCAATTTATTCCACAGCACAATGATAGAATGTTCCATCAACATGGAAAGTCCTACCAGACAGTGCTAATCTATCATCATAGATACCAATTGTCCATTCAATTTTGGCTTTCCTGTCCCTAAATGAGCAAACAGTTTTGGGTCAATTTTAACAAGCATTCACCCCCCACTCATCTTTTTTCAGATGTTGAGTGATATTTATATTAATCAAGGATACATCCAGGAGAGGAAGGATTGTTTCCTGATAATAATGTAACTTGGTTTCCTAAGCTTAAAGTTTGCAGTATCCTGATAAACATGCATGAAATGGTTGAATAAATAATCTCTCTACTTTATATACCTGCCTAGCACCCTCTGTTCCCCTTCTGTAATGCTCATCAGGCCTGTCAATGCTTATGCAATGTCTTTCATTCTCACCAAACTGAGAGCCCTGTGAAGGCAAGCATGGTGTCTGTCTAGTGCGTCACTGCACCCCCAACATCTAGCACCATGTCTGGGACATAGTAATTGTGCAATAAATATTTTTTGAATGAATGAGTAAATCTCAACTTTTTCTATATTATGCCTGATATGGAGTTTTATGCTTATGTGACCTTAAGGTGTCAGTCAGAGGAAAAATTGTGAAGTAGAATTTGCTAGAACTTGCACACCTACTTTCTCTTTCTACCCTAACCCATATATATATATGTATATATGCATACATGCATTTTAGATAGTAGTGTCCCCACAATCTCCTCATGAACTCTGTTATAATCTAGTCTTAGAAAAAGCAGTAAAAAAAACAATTATATGGAAGACACAGCAAAATAGGAGCTAAATGGCACTGGGATGGAAAGGAGAAATATTAGTGAAATCTGTAGAGTGTCGAATACACAGGTTTGGAGATGATTAGATGTGAGACATCACAAGTCAATTGCATAGGAAGAGCAGAAGATGTAGCATCATATTGCCATGGTTTTCTCCTTCTAGCTATGCATTGTCCAATATGCTAGCCACTAACCACACATAGTTGTTTAAATGTAAATTAATTAGAATTAGATAAAATTGAAATTTCAGTCCCTCTGTTGCACTAACTACATTTCAAATGCTAAGTAGCCACTTGTGGCTATTGGCTACCATATTATACTGTGAGGAGACCATTTGCATCATCACGGGAAGTGCTGCCAGAGATTTAATCTCTCTCAGGCTCAATTTCCTTATTTGTAAAAGGGAGATAAAATTATTCATCACAATTAACTCTTATAAAGTTTAACTCAATTAAGTTTAATAGTCATTTATTGAGTCATTAATGAATGCTACTGTTTACTAAGCACATATATATGCCAAACACTGTCTACCAGGGGTATACAGTTAAGGTCCCTGCTCCCAAGATTATTTGGATTAGTAAGGTAATGTGTGTTAAAGCTATTGAATGTAAATTAAAATAAAAATATAAAATAGTACTAAAATCTCAAATTTTATCTTTATCAGAGTGTCAGGGATTGAATCATGTGTCCATAAAAGGCACGTTCAAGCCCCAGCTCCTGGTCCTATGGGTGCGAACCCATTTGTAAATAGGATCTCTGAGGATGTTATTAACTTTGATGTGCAGCAACCAGAATGAGGGCAGGCTTCAGTCCAATAAGGCTGAAATCCTTATAAGCAAAGGAAATTGAACACAGTAGGAGAAGCCTTGGGGAACAGTCAGAATATGGAAGTCAACGGAACCCGGAAAAGAAAGGAGAAGCTGCCACTACATGCATTGCCATGTGATGGAAAAGCCAAGGAACCCCAAGAGTGCCAGCCAGTCAGAAGATACCAACCTGGGAGGAAGCAGACTTCTAACTTTTAAAGCATGAGCCAAAAAGTTCTCATTGTTTAAGCCAACCCATTGCATGGTATTTCTTTTAGCAGCTAAGAAACTAAAACATAGGGGTATTTGCATTAAGAGAGGAAAAAAAAACTCTATTGGTTTTAAATAAAACAATAAAATGTAAGAATGAAAGTTGAGGCATGGGATGAAAGGTGGGGAAAGGACTTTGGCTGAGGACTTCCTACAACACCTCTAAGTGTTTACTCTAAAGAGCTGAATGTACTTGATCAGATTTGTGTTCTATGAAAGAATAAAGCATGTCTTTTTATTTCCCGAAGAGGGCCCTTTTATGATTTAGCCTTATAGTTTTTTGTACAACACTATACTAAATATTCAATTTAGAAAACAATTTAGATTCCCAGAAGTTGGTCTGGGTTTGAATCTGGACATTGTTTTTATTGAACTGTCTGAGGGTTGGTTCCTCATCTGTAAAATCAGTATAAAAATGACAACTTCTTGGGGTTGGTGTGAGAATGAAATGAAATAGTGTAAATAAAGTACCTGGCACGTGCCTGACATATAATAGGTGCTCAAATATTACTCTCCCACCTCTGATTAATAGAAGCCAGGGTCACTTAGATCCACAGATCACAGAGAGTTACGGCCACGCTGACAATTTCCTTAGGTCTTAGCTGTTGTGCTTCCTTCCCTTTGATCAAAAGCTCAGCTTAAGTTACTAACTGCAAGGGAAAAAGATCAGAGTTCAGTTCTGTTATTTGGCACTAAGGTAGAAGTTCTCTGAGGGAACAAAGTACTAACTCAAGGCAGTGAGTTTCATAACTCATTCTAGAAATCTCTTCAAAACTAAAATTTCGGCCTTTCACCAGCCATCGGTTTCATTCAGCCTTTTCTTCTCCTATCAGAATTCTGAATGCAAAACTATGCCAACAATTAAGTGTTGAAACCTTTCCTAGGAATTCCTAGACATGAATTAGTACAGCAGGGCCTGCTTAAGGAAGAAATTTGGAATGAATGGTGATTCAGGTTTGGGCATCGAAAGTCTTTTTCTTTGCCCTTGCTCTGTGCTTTCAACTCTACCCTAAAATGCTACCTTTGTATATTTTAGAGGTGGGGAGGGGTGGCAAATTTCTGTTTAGCTTAGAGGCAGTTATTACACAAACTAGTTCTAAGAGGTGCAAAGTGAAAAGAAAAAAAAAAAAAGGGAAGGAAAAGACGCTGAGTGTTTTCCAGCATGGTTCCAAATATTAGGAGCATGTTGTGGAAAAATTTTTAGCCATCTGCTAACGGATATTAGTAAAACTGGAGACTGTGTTAAAAAATAAAGTGTTGGTTTGTCCTTTGCAGAAAGTTAATAAAAAAGAAGGAAGTGAAAGACTGCTCATTATTTTTAATGACTCTCCTTTCCAGCAGAGTGCCTGTATCTCCCTGTCTTTACATTCTGCCTTCTTTCAGTTCATTATAGCACATTAAACTTCTCCTTAGAATGATGGCTTTGTTCTAAAGCACAGAGTTCAGCAAGAGGCTCACAGTCCAGCCTGGCTGGGCTGTTAGTCACAGTTCCAATGCCACGGTGAGGATGCAAAGATGAGTCGAAGACATTGTCCACTAAGCAATCACCAAATATGATTGCCCTGGACTTCCTCCCAAGCATGTCCACGTCACTATACAGGGATTCAGCCCTCAAATGCCTCATTGTACTTGGTGGGTGATGCAAGTCTCAGCCTTTCACAGCAGTTCTCTTTCTTTGATAAACCAGGAGGCACATGGTGTGGTTAGAAATGGCCTTGGTCTTTGAAAATTCCCCATAGATATATTTTTACATCACAGTTCCCTTTCTAGTTTCATTAATTCAATATACTGTATTTGAATGCATAAATTTCATGCTTTGCATTTAGAGTAAGCAGCGTTCTGCACAAGCGTTCTGCACTATTAACGTCCTGAAATGCCACAGAAGAATTATGGAAATTTGGGTAATCAATTCATTAACAGTGAGGTGAAAAAGTAATACATAATCTTTCACTTCACTGTGATGGTAAAAGAAGGTGAACGCTTTACTCTAGGCATGTATATGCTCTATAAAGCAGTAAAGCAATGTGGGCTGAAAATATAAAATAAGGATAAACACACACACTCACACACACACACAGAGGGAATGAAAAGTCCACCTCCAAATTGCTCTATAGTGGGTATACCTGCCGACTGATCTTTTTTTTTAGCCATGTTTCTCTTCCCAAATAAGGGCTAAACTGCCATGCTTTAGAAAGCCCTTTGAACTTTGTATTTATAAGCCTATGTGTTTTAAAAAAGAGATAAGTGCTTTGGAGAGTGCTTGAGATGGCAAGTGACACCAGGCCCTTGAGTGTGGGCTGAAGCAGGAGATGTGGGAACAGCATTTTCTCTGAACTAAGTAGGGCTGAGATTCTGACATTCTTTAGACAAAATCACCAGAGTATAAACTCTCTAGTTATAAACTCAAGAACCGGAGTGCCACTCTGCCTGGTTTCCCTGTGTTTCCTTGTGAGCATATGTGTTTTTTTTTTGACAAAATAAATGGGTCTTTTTGCCAGAAGTATTCAGGAACCATACCCTTAAAAAGCTTTGCTAGAAATAAAGTATATGTTTATTCATTAGCTGTCAGGCACTTCTGGGCTCAGTACCCACATGCACAGGCTGTTTAATGTGGAGTTTAATAACATTTTTGTACAACCGTACTGGGAACTATCTTGGTGGAGAAAAATCCATACTGACAAAGCATACTGTTTTGCTTGTCTTCATCCAGGAAAGGAAAAGCTGAACAGGATTGCCTCCGCCTTATCTAAACATTGCCTGCTGTTGATAAAAAATAATGCACTTTACTGTCGTGCTAGAAAATGAAGAATGAAGCCAGCCAGATAATTCGGAAGAAAAATGAACATATTTTAGTTTCCCCAAGGCCCAGTAGAGATTCAGTTAGAGCTATTTTTACCCCCACCTCATGTGATTTAACTTTGTTGTCTCTTGACAACGATCTAGAGTTGTTTGATCTATTTAGTTTGGAAGCGAAAAGCTTGATAAGCTGCTGAGCAGAAAACTAATTAGGAAAGAAAAGCTTCATTGGATTGCAGGAAAAATAACAAAATGTACAAAGAAAAGAAAGCAAATGTTCTGTTCTGTCATCAACGGGGCTCATACTGTGCAGGAGGGAGTTACTGAAGTCATTTCCCCAAAGTCCAGGCCTGCTCCAATTGACATATTATTAGAATACGTAGGAAAATAATCACAGCTGGCCATGACAACCCATTGAAAGAATGGTGGTGTGGGGGCATGGCTAAAGAGAAGTGTGAAAAACAATAGGGAAAAATAGGGACAATGCCTAGCCTTAGGAGGTGAAGAAATACCAATCTGAGGTGGTTACTTGGTTAATCACATTGATATCCAAACAACACTATTAAGAGTTACTAATAGAGATGCTTAATTGTATTTCCATTTATGGATGGAAGGCTTCCCTTAGCCTTGTGGTACAGGTATACAATAGTCTACTTATTTGTGTGTGTGTTTGTCTGTGTGTGTCTTTTTTGAGCCTGTGGGGGGAGGGGAGAGAGTGATTTGAGGAGGGGATAGAGTGGAGATGAGAAAAGTTTCTGTTGCAAAAATCATTGTTTGGAATTATTGCATTTGAACAAGTGCAAAACTATTTCCTAATAGTGGATTGAGAAACATTATCCTCTTGAAGGTTTGGTTTCCTCATTTGTAAAAGGCAACATTAACCAACTCACGAGTTAGTTATGAGCAATGAATAAGAACTGTGTAATGTATGTTTTCTTATCTGCATGGGAGCAAATAAATATTAAGTCCTTCATCACATTTCCATCTCCCGACCTATCCTGACTAGCCATCCCCTTGTGTAATCTTCAGGACAGAACAAAACAAAACAATCCACAATAGTAAGCTACTGAACAGGAAAACTAAATGCTTATTCTACCTAAACCTGAATATATAAAGAGGGTTGGAGTAAAATAATGCAGAAATATGTATATAGCAGATTGTTGGTTTTCAATTTATTTTCCTATCTATTCTGCTCAGATTATTTTGGATGCTCTAGGGTGGCACAATAAGGACATATTGCTGGTAATAAACCCAGATTTGGGCTAAAAAATAACTTAAATAGCTATACCTCTTTCATTCTCATCAAGGCCATTGAATTAATAAGTTTAAAGCACCAGCGTGGAAAGAGCATTTCTAAAAATGGATAATGTTATTAAGAGCTTTGGGGAAATATTCCACCATAATTTGTTTTCCAGATAAATATTTTAAATAGGTGTACAAGAACTATGGCTCAATTATAATAAAATTCCTATGGAATTACATGCTCCAGGTTAATCTGTGTGAGCTCATTTTGACCACATCACTACAATGAATACCATGATGTTGTGGTGAAGGGTCAGACAAGACAGGGAAACAAATGACGTAAGTAATCAGGAAGCCAAAACCAAGAGCAGAGAAGCTAAAGACAACAAGTCTCAACTGAGAATAAGGAAGGAGGCTAGAAGTTTGTGGAACGAAACTTCTTTGTATTTTAAAGCTTCCTTTCATGAAAATGGTGCAATACCATTTCCATCACCAAAATTATAAAGTCTTACATTTGGTAAGGAAGGAGGAAATGGAAATTGCAAAAGCATAGTTTTCTTCTTGGAACAATATAAACATTTTGGCTGCCTTTACTGACAGAAGAAGTTGAATTATATTTATTTTCATATAATATATGGTCTTTCTATAAGTCTTTAGAGAAATGAACCAACATCCATCTCCAGCTTACAAATTATCAGATTATTTTGTTTTGCAAATTTGGATTTGCTTGAAGTTATCCATAGATATGGGCCAAATGGGAGAAACCTAAAGTGTACACAAGTGCAATCTGAGAACTCAAAATAAATGCAAGCTCTCGTGAAGTCAAACAGCATTTTCCAAATCTCAGCCATCAGTAGTTAAAACAACCCAAGGCTACTTGATTTAATTTTATCTGATAACCATGGACAAGTCTGGACAGCACCTTAAAGACAGTCCAACTTAACACAGAGAGTAACAATGTTAAGTAAGTTGCAACCTTTTCCCAGTCAAGTTGAATCCATAGAAGAGGATATTTAATTTACTGGATAAATGAAACAGAACTGGATCCTGGTTCATTTTTACTTGTTAGGAACTCCATGAGGCTTTCTGCTGAAGTTTTTTTGCAATGCCATCTGAAACTTGTTCCAAGTGGTTATCCATATTCAACCATCAGAAAATTCTATATTCTTTGCATTGTTGGTTCATTGCTGTTGTCTAAATAATGTATTTCCATTTTCTGTCTCTAACGTCTCTGAGTTTTACATTATGATGCTCTCCAAAATGCTCCTTTTATGCAGTGGTGTGTATCTGAAATAGTCCATCAGTAAGGATGTAACATAAATCAGCAAGCTACTTTTCAACTAATAATGTACCAATAATAATAAGGTATACATTAATTGAAGTTTCATGACTAGAACTTCCATCCCATTTAATCCATTAGCTATATCATAAAACCTGAAATGCATTTTTATTTATTTATTTATTGCTGTAACCCAGAACTCGAAACCAGCCTACTATATATTGGATCTTAAGAAACATTATTAGAATGAATGAATGCATTGATTAATGCTTATAAATCTAATAACTATTCAAAATGCTGCTTGATGCATTACTGCCAAGTTCATAAGTGCCCTCTCCTACTGAAATGAATTATGTGTATACTGCCCTGATGACCTTGAAATTTAGTTGGAGAGACAAGACAGAAATAGATAAATAATGAAACCACCACCAGAAAACTGGCATTAGAGAAAGATTAAAGAGAGTATTATGAGAGTTCAGAGGAGAGATTATTATTGGCTAAGGGAATTAAAGAAAGCTTCTGAGAGGAAGTAGTTTATGAACAGGGCTTTGAAGGATAGGTAGGAATTTGTGTGGTAAGAAGGACTAGGATAAGGAAGAAGATAGCATAGACTCTGGAGCTGGACAGCCTGAATTCAAATTTTAGCTCCATCTAGTCATGTACCATTGGCCGTTATTTAACCACTCTGGATAAAATGGAGATGATAATAGGCTCTGCCTCACAGGCTAGATGTGAGGATCACTCAAGTTACTATAAGCATGTTCCCGAAAGGTCCGATATCAGGTGAGGGGCACGTCCACTAATGAGTAATCTAATGTTTCCAGAATTTGGCAGACCTTCTTGAGTGAAATGGAATGTAAGAGCATTCCAACATCACCAACAGCATAGCTCAGAAGGGAATGACCATCAGATCACCTTTGAACATATGATCCATTTTCTTCCACTGGTGTGGGAAGAATAGTTGAGGGCAACTGATCAAATAGCTTTTGAACAGCTGACACTAATAAGAAAGGCAGAAGATATTCTTCCAGGTTGCTTCTCTGAACCATAAGGGCATTGCTGTGCAAAACTGGGAAGCAATAATAAAGCTTGCCACATAGCAGGTAGTCAAGAAATAGTTGTTGACTGAATGTATGATACGGCTGATGGAGGGGGATCCCTTTCAAGTTCAATCCATGGAAAGAGTGCTTCTTAAATTACCCCTGGACTCTAAAAAGAGATGGACAGCCACCTATTGAGGAACAGATCTGATCATTTGTGGTATTTCTGACAACTAGTGGAAGTCATCACAGAGTATGCAGTGGTCAAAGCACTAAGATATCTCACTTGACAAATATCCTACTTGACAAGAATGTAAAACACTTGTGGGATGCGGATAGGTGATGGGAGATGGGGGTGTAGAGTCTTCACTTTAGAAACTTATGTTGCTCTTCAAAAACTCCCTTTAATAAATACAACTTCCCTTTATGCCTTCAGGAAACATTTTTCATAGGATATGAAGGATTTATGGTGATAACTGCCTCATTTGAGATTCCAGGAGGCATCCACACAGAGCTCTGTGCTTTTTTACTTATTCAAAACGTTCAAGGAACTGCAATAGATTGCAATAAGATTGCTGAAACCATAGAGAATTCTCCATTATCCTTATTGAATATGGCATAAACATTAGACCTATTCATTTGAATTTCTTCTGATCTAAGATCTTTCACCCCGAAATCTCCAGCCTTCAGTTGGCTTTTCATACAAAGCACAAAGATCTATGTATATTTGTCTGGTTCAATAACCTCTTAAGGTAAACAATAGGGTTACAGAAATCGTAAATAATTTTTCTCTAAGATTAGTAGCACTGGAGTATGCCCCTTTGTGCAGCTCCATCACTGAAGTAATATGAGAAATTATTGGCTCTTAAGCACCCATGTTTGTGCTGCTATTCCCTCAGTTGTTCTGGAAAGAATTAAAATGAGAATATTGCTATTTATGGACTGAACTCTCTGGGAAATTAGAACTTGCTCACAGTGAAATTGTTTCAGTGACATTACTGTAAAGAAATTGAAACTCATTTTAAAAGCTAGGTTTACTTGATTTTAATGTACCATCTGAGATCCAAAAACATATTAAAACAGATATGAATGTTGTGTGATAAAAACTGATTTTTAAATTCTTGTAAAGAAAGTCGTGTTCACTTAAAAATTCATTTTCTTGCAATAAATTCCTCTCTTCTTAAGGAAATGTATCATTTGTACAACAAATTTTCAAAGAAGGAAGACAAAAAATTTAGCTTATATTACTAGAAATGGTGTATTTTCTTTCCTGCCATTGAAGAGAGAATTCTTTGATTAGTAAAACTGTGTTACTTTGAGGTGTCCAAGAGAGGGCACTCACGTACTTTATATATAATTGTGCATCACGTTTTCAACCTTTAAAGGATTGAGTAGGGAAAATTGTTTCTTTAAAATAAATATGGATAATATATAAAATTAATACATAACATTGACATAAATATACTATTTTTAATAAACAAAAGCAAGTAGGAAAAGAAAAGAATTTTTGGAACATTGCCATGTAAATCGCTTTAAAGGGATTTTGGCAAAGAATTCAAACAAGAAGACCTAAAAATCCTTTTCTGCTAAGGTTGATTTAATTCTATTTGAAATAAGCAACCGTTTAAAAATAATACTAACTATTCAAAAAGGATGAGAAAGATTTTGTATTTTTTTTTGAAATATGGGGGCTCAGATTTTGACTTGAAAAGAATGAAGTCCTCTGACATAACATGGAATCAAATTTGCATAAATTTTTAACTGAAAATAATGGGGAGGTCTCAACTCAGTGCTAAAGAGAGGCCTGTTCCCACTCCCAAGTGCAACCCCATGGCCTCCCGTGAATGGATCCCTGAGCTGTCTGCGTGGAGGGCAGGCTGCGCTGTGGGTCATGGGGGAGCCTGGGAGACAGGGTCTGTGTTGAGTCGCTGCTGCTACTGCCCTCCCACTTTTTACCTCCAGCACCACTTTCCGTCAGAATGGATGTTTCTACTTTTCCTGAAATCTTTCAGCAGCCAAGGGCTGAATATAAAATTCCAGAAAAAGCCTCAGTGTTCCTAGTGGACCTAGTGGACCTCAGTGTTCCTACTGGACCTCGGAAGAGAAGGAGCCTGAGGGACAGCATCCTTAGCCAAAGATCAAAACATGGGGCAAATAGCCAAAAATAATCAGAATCTTCAAAGCAAAGAAAGAAATCAGGCATTTTTTCTTTATCTGAAGATAAGGGATTGTTTCTTAAAATCTTTATCACAAGGATTTGATTCAGAGCTGGAGAACAAGTTATAAAGTTTGCTGCCTTTAAATGTTATACGGTTTTTGTATTTTTAAAGTTTTGCCTTTGATATTGTAGAACACTTGAAGCCCACCAGGTAGTCACTTGCTCAACAACACTGTCCCCTCAGACAGTTAGTTTTATCGAAGTACATAGTGTTCGGCAGAAAGGCAGATATATTTGTCAATTTGATCTTGTTTACACGATTCTCCTATATTGTCATAATAACAGCTATTATTTCTGACACATTATCAATAGGAAATGAAGATTCAAAACAATAAAGAAGTCAATCCTATTGTCAGGTAGTGAGGTAAAAGCAAGATCTATTTATTCATTCAGTCTTTCAACAATGAGCAGTTGGAGTGAATGAATGAAGGGACTTGGCATTTATTGAGAGAGCTTGCTAAGTGTTCGTCAATCTCACAAAATCAAGAAAAGCAGAGATCTCAATGAGATATGAAAGTGAAGGCATTCTCTGTGGAAGTCATTCTCAAAGGGTCTTGGGACCCTTTCACACTTTTAAAAATTAAGGACCCCAAAGAGTTTATGTGGGTTATATCTATCTCCATTATGTCAGAAATTTAAAAAAAATAAGATATTTATTAATTCATTTAAAAATAACAGTTATAAACATCTTATGAAAAATAAATATACTCCCCCGTCTCCAAATTAGTTATGAGTGGAGTATTTTTACACTTTAAACATCTGTTTAAAAGTCCAGCTTAATAGAAGTCAGCTAGATTGCTTCTGCATTCATTCTGTTGTGATATATTGTTTGAGTTGAAATATCAAAGAATCTGGGCTCATTTACATTTATAATTGGAAAGCAAGAAGTATTTTAAGAGTCGTTTTAATAGTTGTGAATAGTCTTCTTTGATACTATATTAAAGTGGTAGCATCTTAAAAATTAGTTGCAATATGAAATAAGAAACCATATCCATAAACTTTTTTGTAATCTGTTACATTGGCCTATCTTGACTTTGAATGAATCTTTCTAGCCATGCATGATTTTTGTAATATCACGATTTGTTGTTTGGAACATATTGGTTCATTCTTTTACGTAGCTTTTCCAAATATACACTGGAAAACTCTGCTGTATATGCATGAGATAATGAGTTTTGTAGAGGCAAATGATGTGTTAGCATTATTAAATTTTTTTTTTACCTCCCTGACTCTCTGAAAGTGTTTCATGGACCACCAACCCCCACCCCCACCCCAGGGTCAGTGAACTACACTTGGAGAGCAGCAGCTCTATAGTACCTTCCTGGCCTTTCTTTCTCTACATCTTCAAAATCCCTCGCGCCTCCTGCTCTCATGGATACTGTACTGTCACCTCACTGACCTTTTAGTTTCCATGCATGTCATCATGTCATGCATTTTCTCATTTCCAAATCTTTGCTAACTCATACTCAGCCTTTGATAAATTTTTAGTTTATATGCTACTTTTTTTCAAGAATACTCCTGTAACCTTCCTTAATCTGAGTTAAGTGCCCTCTTGTACAGTGCCCTTTGCATTCCTTACACTGAAAGTAATGCCTTCTTTGTTTTCCTGAAATTTCCAAATAGATTTTAAACTCTTTAAGGGCAGGAATTATGACTGACTGGAACAGTATGTTACACATATATTCATTTAATAATTCTTTTTTTCATTTTAAGAATTAAAACTTAAGAAATAATGATATGGAGGTGGAGGTAAAGAGATTGCTTATGCTCCTTTAAATGCTACTTCCTTCAGTGTAGTATTGGATTCTTAAAAGAACACAAGTATGTTATGTGGAATTTTTATGGGCAAAGGTAATCTCTCTGCTAAATCTTCCCATTCTTCAAGGCAGAGGTCAGGTTACACTTCCTCTAAGCAAAAAAGAGTCCCCTGACCATCCCCATCCAACAGCCATCACTCATTCCTTTGAACATACGTAGCCCTTAAAATATTTTTATACTGCTCATTTGGCAGCTTACCATGTATTCATTGCCTTATAGCACTGGTTATTTGGGATATGTATTTTCCTCACAAGCAGTGAGTTTCTTGAGAGTAGTGACCATCTCCTCTTTACTACTGGAACCTCCCTATGTATTTCACAGTTCTTGATACACAGCAGATGATTATTAATTGATTTCAATTGATTGCCTCCTCTGTCATTGGGATCTTAGTCTTCCTCTCTAAAGGATCATTCCAAAATAATCTATGATTGTTATTGAACTTAACAGTATAGCCTCCGTTTAAAGTTTGATCTAGAGAACTTGAACACAGGATATGGTAATAGTTGTCTATAGAAAAGAAAAGCCCATCTTAGCTCAAACTCTTTCTGGGTTAATTTGAATAGGCCTGTGTCCAAAATAATATGTGATATTTGGAGATTGACTTCTAAGCAATGGAGTCTTCCCAATGTATAAGCGACAGTTGCAAATGACAGAAACTCAGTCCAAAATAATTTAAGTAAAAGGAAATTTAATGTTTATTCAATTGGAAAGCCCATGGGTGGAGTGGTTTGGATTTAAAACTGACTAGATCCAGAAGCTCAAACAATGATATCAGTACATCTATCTCTTGGTGCCATTTGTTTTTGCTCGCCACTTCCTGTTGGTCTCATTATCTAATGCTTTTAGACAGGATCTCAAAGAAACAAGTATACATGCTTACAGCCTACAATCCACAAGGAATAAATACACACTCTCTCTAGTATCTATATTTCAAATCTGTGCAAGTACTCTGAATGGCCCAACTTAGTTCTTGTGACTAGCCTTTTGACCAATCAATGCAGATGCGACATACATAGATACGATGTGGGAGTTTCAGGATTGGATAGCCCTCAGTTACAAATTCACACTTGTCTTTGACAGTCTAGCTGTAACCACATGGGATGGAGGTGGTGCAAAATCCTAATGGAATTGAGGAAAAACATTATAACTGTCAACTGTACTAGCTTTCATTCATTTCTCCGCAATAATATTAAATTGCTATCTGGTCAAGACAAGAGGTATTAAGATGGTACAGAAAAGAAAATTTTTATATTTGGGTTTTCAAATAGGAAAAACATTGATTACTTAGAAAGAAAATATTCCTCTTTCCAAAAATAACTAAATTCTAATTTGAAAGAGAAGATATATGCATTTATCAACGTATCAGCTGTGGATTGTAGGCAAGTCATCTTCCCTTTCTGAGTGTCAGTTTCCTTTCTGTATAATGAAGACAATGTGTTTTAGTTTCTTAGCTACCAAAGCAAATGCCATGCAGTGGGTTGGCTTAAACAACAGAGCTTATTGGCTCACAGTTTTGAGCCTAGCAGGAGTCCAAATTAAGGTGCCATCAAGGCAATGCTTTCTCTCCAAAGACTATGGTGTTCTGGTGATGGCTGCTTGCTATTCTTGGTCTTTGGCTTTTCTGCCACGTGACGATGGCTCATGGTGTCCTCTCCTTGCTTCACTGACTTTTGGCTTTTAGCTCCTTTCTCTGGCTTTCTCTCTCTCTGTGGCCTTCCCCATGAGGCCTTCAGTAATAGGATTAAGTCCATCCTGATTCAGCTGAGCCGCACCGTAACTGAAGTAACCTCATCAAAAAGTCCTTTTTTCAAGAATTCACTCCCACAGGAATGGATTAAATTTAAGAACATGTTTTTCTGGGATACATCACTCCAAACCACCACAGAATGTATTTTTTCTTATTATCTAGGGAGAAAAATTAGATAATATATTTGAAGAACATAAAATGAGCCTGACACTGAGCAGTTGCTCAATACAAGTTAGATTCATTCTTCTATATTGCATTATTATTTTCTTTCGCCTCTTCCTTCATTTGTACTGCAAAAGATGAAGCATAAACTAGACAACTTTAAGAATTAAAGGTCCAAATATTCCTGTCCTCACCTATCCTGTTCACTCTTACTCTAAACCGGCAGCTTTTAAAACTAGGCTGCAAATTAAAATCATGTTGGAGCTCTTAAAAATCTTAATACCCAAGACATACTCTAGACAAATTAACTCAGAATCTGGAGTTTAAATTCCTCAGGTGATTCCAATGTATAGCCAAGTTCTTTTGGTATATGAGGCATATATTAGTAATAAAATGTATTATTAACATTTATCAAGTTTTAGGTTGTTTCTTTCAAGCAAAGCATAAGTGTCTTGAGGGAAGAGGCCACACTTCAAAATTTCGCAGTATCCCCATATTGCTTAATTTAGCATGGTCAGTAGTGGTTATTTAATAAATACCCGCTGTTTGACTAAATTTATATCCTATGGATTTAGGATATTATTGTGTTAGATAGAAAATAATGCATTAGAAAACCCCAACTTTTACTTAAAAATGTGAATTGCAATCTATTTAATGTCTTTAGAAAATTGGTATAGGAAATGTGTAAACTGTGAAAAATTATCAGGGGTTTCTAACTATGTCCTATTCTTTCCTTTGTATCTCTCATTCATGTTCCTTAAAAAAAATAATAAACAAGGCTCATGATTCCATGTTTTAATAGCCCTTTTAAAACAGGTTCTTACCTGCATTGAAAACCAAGGCATACATGAGGCCAAGAATAGGTTAAAACCTGGTCACCTCATTAATACCTTTAGTGGGGGCCAAAATCAGGTTAAGACTTGGTCACCTTGTTAGTAGCTTGTTTAGGCACCTCCAAATTAGCAGCCAGGCAAGGTATTAATGAGGTGACTGAGTTCTAATCTACTTTTGGCTCTAGCAAAGGCATAACAATTAAGACTGATTGGGACATGTGAAAAATCCCCTTTAGACATCAGTAATGCAGCCTGACTATAGAAATAAGATGGTTGAAAGACTTGCTAAAAATAATATTAACATCAACTACTATTAATTCCTTCTCACCGGATTTCATACTTAAGGCTGTTTTGGGGCATTATGTCATTCCATCCTCACAACAACCCTGTATGGAAGATTTTATTATTATCTTCACTTGACAGGTAAAGAAACCAAGACTCAGAGAGGTTAAATGATTTATCCAAGGTCACACAGCAAATAATTGGCAGAAGCTGTCTGACTCAGGTTATTGGTTGAAGACAGTAAAGACCTAAGAAATGGTATTGGAACTTCAAAAAAAAATTTGCCCAACATTTTGGTTTTCACTAAATTTCTCTATGTCTACAGAAGTCTAACCACGTTCAAAGTGCCTCAATTTACTTTTAGAGGAATGACCACCAAGAATCACAACTGCAAAGCCAAAGGCAGAAGTTGCAAACTTCAACTCTGCTTCCCAGTCCCCTCTAATATGGACATTCTGACTAAGTAGGTCTGAGGTAGAGCCAGGATTTCTTGTTTGGAGGACACTTCCCAAGTGATTCTGATGCACAACTGGACAGTGCTTTTCCATCTTTGGGTCATGAAGTCCGATGGGCTGTCATAAATGGAAAAAGTAAATAGAATAGAATAAAATGAGAACTATCATAGTGTATCATAGGTAGTAAGGGTAAATATTTTTCATGAAGCTCTTGCTTTGGTTACATAAGTATATATGTTTACTGGATCTGGATGAAAATGGATTCCTTGCTGTGATTATGAGTTCAACACTGGTCTAGTGGTTATGAATTAGCAGTGGAGGCTTAAGAAATGCAGAGTGAACTGCTTTCAGAGGAGAGCCCTGTGTTGTTGGTAAGCAACTCCCTAACCAATTCTTCTTTGGAGACTCTTCAATGAAGGGAGAAGAGACAATAAAGAGCTGCAGGAATGGGACAGCCTGCTGTGAAAGAAACTGCTGTATAAGAGGAAAATGCCTCACTCATTTGTCCTCTAAATGTAGAAAGCCTCATGGTTTTTGTGGTTACATTTTTCTACTTATTAGGTCGGGAGGTTTGCAGCTAACACAGCTCATGTAGAAACATGTGACTTTGATTCCTACATGATAAACCTGAGTTAGTTTGCATAAAGTTGGTTTGCTACGAATTACACTCTAATCCTCTCATTGCAGCAGACGAGATGTTTCCTTATTTTTGCAGCTGCCACTGACTCCGGTTTGAACCAAACCACTATCAGCTGCAGAACAGACACAACTATAATTTTTAGTACTAATAAAACTAATATGGTTAAAGAATATAGGCGAAATAAATTGCACCAAATGTTTGTAGCTTTATTTGCCCGAGCAGTATACACACACACACACACACACACACACACACACACACACACACACATATATATTTGGCATTTTGGGAGGTCAGTTTCACTTTGGGCTTTATTTTGGGGAATTTCTTTGAATTACTGGGGATAATTCCCCAATTAAAAGGGACAAAGCTAAAACAGCATAACCAGACACGGGAGTTCACACTGTCAAACCTAGGGCTTAATGAGGTAGCTATTACTATAAATGAACAAAAAAAAAAAAAACAAAATAAATGCCAAATGCCATTTATTGACATCTTTTTAGAAGAAAGGAGAAAATTAAAAGATTTAAAAGCATCATGAGGGAACCCCGCTATCGGTGTTTACCTGGAGCCGCTATAAACAAGTTGCCCAATGCTTGCTCACCTTGCCAAAGAGCATCTTCTAACTAGGTACTTACGTGTACCCCCAACAATACTGCCTACACTCACCCATTCTGATGTGATCATTTGATTAGTGCTAGTGACAGAACACTTCGCGTTTCCCCAACAATGCCCCTCTTTGCAACATAGATACCTGTCAAATTGAGATTTTCAAGTGGAGCCACAGTAGGCAAAATGCATCTTATGCCCGTATTTTGGAACCAGTTATTAATTCAAGATGTTAGGGTAAGAATTGTAAAGGTCAAAGTTACCCTGATCTCTCCCCAAACTCATACAGATAACATCATACAATCGTGGAAGTTCATTCAGTTATTTGTCTCATTCAAAACTGTGTACAAGTTCTGCTAAAATAACATGTAGTCATTTGAGTATTGTATTTAAAGCCCTGTTTGGGTAGCGATTCCTGAAGCACTCACATATGATTTCACATAAGTAATAAGGTAATACATAGCTTTTACAATATTTCTGGTCCTCTTGCTGAGCATCTGATGAAATGAATTACCCTAGAAGTGATTAATAGCCAAGGCCAGTAATTGGTGGTTACAAAAAATAGACTGAAATCTTTATGTCCTGATAAATTATAAAGTACTTCTTCCATCACTTCTTTCTTCTCCTCTTTTGATGTACACATTCATAATAAAAATCCAGATAGAATAAAACATTTCAAAACAAGAGTAATTCCTTCATTACTAATTTTTTTTAAATGAAACATACCAAGTTTCCAATTTTCATAAAAATTTTAGTCCAAAAATGATAACCTAAAAGTTGTTAAGAGATCTGCATGTCAGTGCACGGATGAAGTTGACATAATTTGACTTCATTTTTTAAGGGAGTCCAGCCAAGATACTGACAAATGATCTTGTTGAATCTAATAAGCAAGCTGATTGTGCCAGAAGTTTTTATTAAATTGAATCCACTTGTATCAAAAAAAACTTCTTAGAAAAATAAAATTATACCCAGTTTCACCATGACATTATTACCAAGAATGCAATTGATCCATTCATTCAAATGTTATAAAATATATATTTATTGAGCTTATGCCATATTCTTTGCTTTTTACCAGAAATAGTTTATGAATATTAAATGGGAATTAACTTGTATTGTTAGAAATAAATCTTAAACAAACCAAAACAAAAGAAAAACAAAACAAAAAATAAAACCAAACAGTGCTGTGAATGTCAACAAGACAGAAAAGGGAAATCAGGTGATATATCTGTGGCCTAATCATGTATTAAAATCTTTCAATAGTGCCATAATTATATTGGATTTGTTCTGCCATTTTAAAATTCATTATTAAGTGATGTCTCAAATATCTACATGTTTTGCACAATTCTGAAACACTGCTTACCATACAGTATTGTATATTTGTTTTATTTCCTAATTTCTTGAAGAGCTTGTACCTTATTCATATTTGTATCTAGAGGCTGCCACATAATAAGTACTCAATGGATAATTTTTGGTCAATTAATGAGCTAAAACCAATATACATGTGTGCTGGTTTCAATGTATTATGTCCCCCCAAATGCCATTATCTTCGATGTAATCGTGTGGGCAGACCTATCAGTGTTAATTATATTTTAATTCTCTGAGTGTTTCCATGGAAATCTGCCCCACCCAACTGTGGGTGATGACTCTGACTGGATAATTTCCATGAGGTGTTGGCCCACCCATTCAGGGTGGGTCTAAATTAAATCACTGGAGCCAACTGAGAGTGACATTTTTGAGGAAATGCAGCCTAGAGAGGAATGTCCCGGGAGAAAGCCATTTTGAAACCAGAACTTTGGAGCAGACACCAGCCACGTGCCTTCCCAGCTAACAGAGGTTTTCCGGATGCCATTGGCCATCCTCCAGTGAAGGTACCCCACTGCTGATGTGTTACCTTGGACACTTTATGGCCTTAAGACTGTAACTGTGTAACCAAATAAAACCCCTTTTATAAAAGCCAATCCACCTCTGGTGTTTTGCATTCCGGCAGCATTAGCAAACTAGAACAACGTGCACACACACACAGACACTCTCTCATACCCATATACACTCACATGTACATATATAATATATATTTTATGCCTATATGCTATGTACATATACATGTATGTAAGTGAATAAATACCATAACATATTGCATATAATGGGGTGTCCCATGAAAGGCATTGCCCCACCAGAGATTAAATTTGTGTGTGTGTGTGTGTGTGTGTGCATTTCTTTCTTAATGAGTGAAATTGCCAGCATATCAAACAGCAGATGGAAATCACTTTGGGATTGCTGAGAGGACTGTCCTTTAGAAGGGGAACCTTAACAGTTCTGGGTATGAGAAGTGGCCGCAAAGGAACAAATGTGGTTTCCAGGGCTGAAAGGTCTATGAGGATTCTGCGCTTTTGAGGTGGTAGCTACTGGGAATTTGAGCTAAAAGTAATGGGTGTTTAAAGATGTATCCTTGGGAGATTGCATGTGAGACACCCTTTACCAACTTAGCTGTAAAGAAATGGAAACTTCCTTCATAGCAGTGGACAAACATTATGTATTAGGATATTTAGGAGAATAAAATAGCACATGAGAAGCAATGAAATGGCAACTTCATTAGACTGGGGTTCTCTTGCTTTGAGCAAAATGGAGTGAATCCTATACATCAGTCCCTAGATTTTTAGACAATTAAGAAGTGGGGAGAATACTGGACTTCCTGCTAATATGGCATATGAGAACTTAAGAAATTAATTTAAAAATAAAGCATCTGTGATTGTTTTTGTAACTAAAGGTATGAAGCTATTAATACTGGAGATATATTTCTATATATATATACACATACATATGTGTATACACACACAATACCCGTATGTGTGTAATATATCTATGATATATTATATAATAATATATAATATAAAACAAACTTGCTACCATTTGTCAGAAATATACAGATAAACTTTACTTACATGGCACATTACAATTTCACTTGAACTGAAGAAAGAATACTAGTATAAAAAGTGTCTTTCTATATTCTATTTGTGAGGAAGGCAAATAAATTTTATGACTGAAATACAGATTTTAAAAATATCAGGGTCTTATTTTCTATGAGAATTGCAAAATTGTCACTCAACTACTTGAGAAAAGTTAATTTTTTACCAAAGCAGAGAACACAGGAAAAATGTCTGCTGTCTGCTTGGAATCTTAATTCCCTGGGACGGAAGGGAATTGAAAGACCTTGTGCTCCTGAATACGTTTGACATTCTAAGAAATTTTGCAATGAAAGAGGTGGCAATTAGTTATGAAAAATATTTCATAAGAGGAAAACACTTATACTTTCCTCAGGTGAAAAAAAGGTGCCAGAACTTTTGGGGATGAAATGCACATGAGCAGAGTGGGAGAGGAAGGGAGGAGAACTGTGCGTCAGTGGTCAAAGGAGAGCTCCGAGGCAGCAAGGGCCCTGGAGCCTGGAAGAAAGAATCGGAGGGAGCACAATCGCATAACATTCTCTCCAGGAAGGGAACTGAGTGATGATGTACCTGGAACAGTGCGTTATCACAATGGCCAATTGCTGACTAGGAGAGGCTAAGGCAAACTGTGATGTTTACATTCAAGAGTATAACCATTATCTTGTATCTTATTCCCATTTTCACTCTCCTCATGATTCTGTCCTACTGAATGAGGGATGAGGGTGATATTTCTAACAGTAGGAGTTCCAAATAATTTCAGGGAAAATAAAATATTTACTAAAAATACTTAGTGCTTAATGGGGCATATTCCAATAAATACTATGCACAGTCTCTAAAGTCAGTCAAGAGCATTTTAATTGAATCAACAGATCACGAAACATTTATTGAACTACCTAGTAAGAAGAGGAATGGGCTAAGGGCAAAACCCTTGTTAATATAAAGGTAAAGAAGAGCTTTGTCCACTAAACTAACACAACACTTCCAAAACATTTTTAATATCCACCCTCCTGGAAAATAATGGATTGTTTATTGGTCTGTCTTTCAACCAGAATTTGAGGCACAGGAATGTAAATCCTATGATTAATTAATTATTATATCATCATTTTGGTGCACAATGCTACTCATATATGTAGCTACTTAATATATATTTGGAGAATTAATGGACGAATTAGTAAATGAATTTAGTTATTGTTTCTATCTTCTTGACCTCCCTCCACTGCTGTGGGACTGTGTAAAAGTTACTTAAGCTCTTCATGCCCTTTTTGGAATAATATTGAATTATAGGATTTTGTTTTGGTCTGAAAAATCTTTATTTTGCCTTCTTTAATGCAACAAAAATCAGATTTGTTGCAGTATAATTTAATATATAATAAAAATCACCATTTTATGTTTACAATTCAATAAGTTTCATCATATAATCACCACCATGATCATGATATAGAATATTTCTATCAATCCTCAAAGTTCCCTTATGCTCCTTTGTAGTCAGTCCTCATTGAAATGTTTCTGTCGCTAGAATGTCATATAAATGAAATCACAGTATTTACTTTTATTTACATACTGTGATATAATGCTTTTGGGATTCATCCTTGTTGCTGATATCAGTAGTTTGTTCCTTTTTACTGCTGAGTATTTCATTGTATGGATATACTTTAATTTGTTCATCTGTTCACAAGTTGATAGACACTGCTTTTTTGGCTGTTATGACTATAGCTCCTATGAACAATGGAGTACATCTTTGTATAAGCATAGGTTTTTCGTATCTCTTTGGTAAATACCTAGGAGTTGGGTTATGGGGTCATATGATAAGTGTGTATTCAACTTTAGACGAAACTTCTGACCTGTTTGCTGAAGTAACTGTATCATTTTGCATTCCTATCAGGAACATATGAGAGTTCCAGGTGCTCTCCATCCTTGCCAACATTTGATATCGTCAGTCTTAGTTTTATCCTTTCCAGTGGGTGTGATATGATATCTCACTATGGGTTTGATTTGCATTTATTAATGATTAAGGATATAGGACACCTTTTCATATGCTTATTTGTCATTCATACATGTTCTTTGGAAAATTGTCTATTCAACTCTTTTGCTTGCTTTTAAGTTGGGTTGTTTGTTTATCTATTTACTGAGTTGTAAGATCCCTTATATGCTCTGGAGTATAAGTCACTAGTGGTGGATTGAATTATAAATTGCAATTTAGACATGATCTTGATCTGCATTCCTGTGGGCGTGATCCATTGTAAACATGCTCTCTTGAAGGTGTTATGTTAGCTAAGGTAAGGCCCAAATGAAAAGGGGTGGAGGTCTCTTTTAAGCAGAAGAAATTCAGACGGGAAGCCAGGAGCCAGAAGCTGGAAGTCAGAAGTCACCAGAACCTGAAAAGAAAGGAGAGGACATCACCTTATGTATCACCATGTAATGGAGAAGCTGAAGAATCTAAAGATGTCTGGCAGTGAGCACCAGAGCACCACAGTTTTCTGGGAGATAGTATCCGCTTTCTGATGTTGTGACTTTGGACTTCTTGCCTCAAAACTGTGAATCAACAAATTCCCATAGTTTAAACCAACTTATTGTGTGGCATTTGTCTTAGCAGCCTGGAAAATTAAGACAGTCCTTTATCAGATATATATTTTGAAAATGTTTTCTTTAAGTCTGTGGTTTGTTTTTCATTTTCTTAACTGTCATTTGAAAAGCTAAAATTTTTAACTTTAATGAAGTTCGATTTATCATTTTTTTAATGGTTTATGCTTTTTGTGAACTACCTAAGAAATCTTTGCCTAACCTAGAGCCACAAGATTTTCTCCTATTATTTCTTCTAGAAGTTTAATAGTTTTAACTCTTACATTTAAGTCTATGATCCATTTTGAGTTAATTTTTGTGTGTGGTGTGAGATAAAGAAGGTCACAGTTTCTTTTTTGACTTCTTTCCTTCTTCCTTTTCTCATTCGTTTCCCCCTTCCTTCCTTCTCTTCCTTCCTCCCTTCCTTCCTCCCTTGTTTTGCATATGGATTTTCATTGCTTCAGCAGCATTTGTTCAAAAGATTTAACTTTCCTCGTTGAATTACCTTAGGACATTTGTTGAAAATCAGTTTATCATATATGTGCATATTTTTGATATCTCTACTTTGCTCCATGTACAAATCTATTCTTATGCTAATAACAATTGTTTCAATTACTGTTTATTTAAAATAAGTATTGAAACTAGGAAGTGTACATTCTTAAACTTTGTTTTACTCTTGCAAAAATGTTGGGCTAATCTATGTTCTTCATAGTTTCCTATACATTTTAGATACAAATTGTCAATTTCTACAATATATAATGGGGGATTTCTGGCTGGAATTGCTTGAAATCTGTGGATCAAGATGGCAAGAATTGATATGTCAAAATCAAGTCTTCCAAACTATGTGTACCATCTAACACTCCATTTATTTAATTCTTCATTTATTTGTCTCAGCAATGTTTTGTAGTCTGCAGTATACAGGTTTTTGCACACATTTTGTTAAACTTTTCCTACCTATTTCAGATCATTAATGCTATTCTATTTTAAAATTTCTAATTTTTTGTTAGTATCTAGAAACAAAATATTTATATTGATTTATATTCTATTAACTTGCTGAATGCTCTTACTAATTCTTGTAGCTTTTTGTGAATTTCTTAGGATTTTCTACATAGACAGGCATGCTATCTAGTAATAAAAACAGTTTTACTTCTACCTTTCTAATCTGACTAGGTCCTCCAGTACAATGTTGAATAAAAGTGATGAGCACTGACTTCCTTACATTTTTCCAATTATTAGGGGAAAGCATTAAGTATGATGTTTTATAGTTTATGGTAGATGGCCTTAATTAGATTGAGGATGTTCCCTTCTATTGCTAGTTTACTAAAAAAATCTATCATGAAGGAATCTTGAATTTTGTCCAATGAATTTTTCTGCATTTATTAAGATAATTATATGGTTTTTCTTTAATTTGTTAATATGGTATATTACACTCATTTTCAAATGATAAAACTACCTTGCATCTCTTGGATAAATGTCATTTAGTAATGATATATCATCTTTTAAATTTATATCTGGATTCTGTTTACTAAAATGTTCTTGAAGATTTTGTGTTTAAGTTCATAAAGTATATTGGTCTGTGGTTTTCTTTTCTTGTAATGTCTTTGAGTGGTTTTAGTATCTGGGTAATTCCAGCATCATACAATGAGCTGGGAAGTGTTTCTCCCTCTTCTATTTTCTTATAGCATCTTTTGACTAAAGTAAAGTACTATGGGTTTAGGAATAAAATATATAAGATGAGATTGGAGTTCTATGTTTTATAATGTAATGCTTTGCAATATACATGTAATGTTTCATATAAAAATATACATCACAATGTAAAATTATAGATGAACATTAAAACCACTAAAACATGTTATCTAGATATTTTTGTCCTTATGCATCTTGCAAAAATGAATTCTCAATAATAGCAATCTGAATGAGAATCTCTCTTGCAGAAATAATTTAATAACAATAATTTGAACCCAACCCCTATATTGCATCACAAAATAAAAGGAAATGGGCAGGGTCTGGACAGAGAAGTAGATATGCCAAACCCTTTCATTCTTGGCTTTCAAAATTATACAAACAAGTCTGAAGAATGTCTTTAAATACTTAAATTATATTGCTAGTGGAACTAGTAGCAGTTTATATAACTACCAAATTTTTGCAGCTTTTAAAAGAAAATAAAATGGTCCATATGTTGTATATGTGTGTGTACATGTATATGGGTGTCCATCTGCACATACGTGATAGTGAGCAAAAAAATAAAATTCAAGATGAGAATACAAGTTTAAACATGAGCTATGAAAGAAAATATTCAATTTCACTGTGCTATTAAATGAAAAGATTCATATTTTTAAAAATGATATGTTTCTTAAGCAGATATTTCAAACACAAAATATCAGAGAACGTTAAACAACAACAACAAGATACTCAAGAATTATCAAAGACAAGAAGAAATTTTTTAAAAAGGTGGAAGTTAGAACTCAAGACCGAAACACTTAATGGTACTGGAGAGACATATGTCAATAAAATGTATATACATCTTTAATAAAAGAGTAATGACATATATTAATGGACTGAATAATCTAGTTTCAAGCTAAAGTAACAAAAAAACTAGTAAAGAAAAAAATTAACCGAACACAATTCTCTTGATAGACATTACACATCTATCTCAGCTTCTAGCAAGTAAAATTGACAAAAATAAATTAGAGCAGAGAAAATTTAGGTAATATAATGTGTGAGGTTAAACACATGTTTATGAATGTATGTATAACTTTATACCACAAAATATACCTGTAACTCACCTAAAATTTTAAAAAACTTTTTATTATGAGAAATTTCAAATTACACAGAACTTGAAAAAATAATATGATAAACTTCCACTTACTCATCATTCATCTTCAGTAAATATTAACTCATGGTTTATACCATTTCATTGTGCTCTGAATTATTTCAAAGCAAATCCAAAACATAGTGTTTCAACTGCTAACATTCATTTTTTACCTCTAAAATGTAATCTTAATAACATTAACACATTTAAGAATGAACAATTGTTTACTAAACATGATCAAATATCTGATCAATGATCATATTTACACACTTGACTCACAACATTTAAAAAGTTCATTTGTTCAAATCCAGATGATTTCAAATTAAAAAATAGCAACAGCTACAATCAGAAAGCCAACCACGTGCGTGCACACACACACACACACACACACACACACACACACACACACACACAGAGTCATACACACCTAGGAACATTTCTGGAAGGAAATACATAAAAATGCTAATCTTTATTTTATGTGGTGAAATTAAAGCTTTTAAAAATTATGTCCTTTATGCCATCTAGATTCTCCTGAATGTCCTAATAACATCACTTCCAATGCAAGAGAGACCATTGCATTCACTCATTATCATAATTAAACTAATAATGCATCTGCTAAACAAAATCAAGTTAACCAGGTGACCATGTTGTTACTGTACTGTTGCTGTCTGTTTTCCTTATTACTTTAATTTGTTAATGATCTGTCTATGTGTTGAATACAAATAAAAATAGAGGGGAAAATCCATATAAAAGACATTCTTTTACAATACCTGTTTTTTCCCTAAATAGAATTTTAAACCATAGTCCCATTAGCCATAATGCTCCCTAAGTCACAAAAAGTAACTCTCCTTAACCAAGTGCATTGCATTTTCAGATTCATTGAAAAGTGGAGCCCCCAAAAAGTTATAGTGACTTTAGTAAATGTACGTATATTTGTGTTGCTATGATATTTATATCCAAAAAGCTTATTTCAGGAAATGGTCTAGATACTCAGTGGTGTGTTTGAACTGTAGGCCTGTTTTATGTCTTCTCCCTGCTGAGCTGATATTCCTGGATGAAACTGACTGCACTTAAACTCCTATATTTATTTTTCTGTCCCTGGGCCCTATCTGAAGCTTCCTGAGATAGTGTTACAAGTATCTTCCTTGAGGATCCTCTGGAAGTGTCTCATATCTGTGGTGTTAAAGAGGCAAGAGTGATTAAGCAGATAGCGTAAATTCAAGAGTGTATAGTGTTATAAGATGCAGGATCCGTGAGCAACCTCTTCTTCATTGTGTACTCCATACACACCCGCACCCACCCATACCCTTCTTCATTCTTTACGTGTCTTTGATGACTCTAAGGCTCCAAGGACATTTCATTTTACATTGAGCTAAAAATTTTGGATGAAGAAAAATCCTTAGAGAAGAAAATAGAGAAATATCCTATTTCTGCATTTTCTCCTTCTCTTTCTGTACCTTTTCCTCGTATCCCAAGCCCCTATTCAGGGGCCTATTTTTCTCACAATGCTACACTATTGTTAATAACTTATGTGTTGTTTTCCCCAGGTGTTTAAAAATTTAAAAATTGGATTTGAATTTTCATAGTAGAGAAGGTCTATTTGATGAAACTTCAGTTCTAGGATTTGAGATTCAGTCACAAACAAATTGAAGAAGGAGGGTAGAGTAAGAACAGTATATTTGGGGTCAGTAGAGGAGGGATTTCTATGGTTTCCCTTAAATCATGTGATACCAATGGCAATCACTTCTTTGGGATCAGGGACGGGAAATTATTTAGTTCAGCTGATCTTACTGAACACTACTCTCTAAGTCCTAGGGCACACAGTGTTGTATGGCAGAGATTTTGAACAAAGGGATCTGGATGACTCCTTATAGCCAAGTGCTTAGGTGATTGCTTGTAAGTGTGATTTAAGGGGCAAGGATGACGACAGAAGGTCCCAAGCACCCCCCTGGCCTGCCATGGAGTCTACAATCAGCCCTATTTGACTAACTTCTGTGAATTATGGCAGCTCAATCCTAGTGGGAGGAATAACCTTAACCTATTAGATTCAGCTGAAATATTTGCATTCTTTAGTTTAAACTTTTAGCTAGCAATCGTCTAGAATAAATGAGGCACAAAGCACATACCTTTAAGGGGACAAAGAAGGAGCTTTGGAAATTGCATATTATCAGAAAGATTGTTGCAAAGAGAGCGGAGCCTAATTAATTAATTAATTAATTAATTCGAGGTCTTGCTTAGGCTTCTTATGGTGAATTTAGCTCAATGTTGTGTTTCTCTCTAAAATAAATTTAAAATTTCGTTAAGTTATTCTCTTAGTCCCATTCTCTTCCCTCCCCTTTCTTTTGGTTTCTGAGATACGTTTCTCTAACACAGTTTATTTTTATTTTCTGGTGCTTTTAAAACCTGTGGAAATAGTTTGAACATAGGACAAAGTAAACATCTCTAGTTGTACAGATTGTAAATATTCACATAAAAATTAGATGATTTCATGTTTTGATTTCCAGTTAGATATAAGCTTTACAACAAAATATAATAACCTGAATGTATGTATAACATCTTTGTTTATACAACCAAGCTCCAAAGGTTGGTATTTACAGAAACACCATTAGGTCTTAGCTGAGTGGTTTTTTACTGGAACATGATTCCCTCAAGTCTGTGTACCTTCAGGGAGCAAATCTGACTCTCAAATAAATCTCAAAGAGAGAAACATGGTGAGAAAAGAAAGTTAACTCCCCTAAAGCTATCACCTTAACTGCTTTTCTTTGACTGCCAGCTAATGCATGCTCACCAAAGACTTAAACCTACTACAAGCATTTGAAAACAACAACAAGGATTTCTGGTTTAATGTGGTAAATTAGAAATGCCAGTTCATATCTGCAACTTCAACCCTAACTCTTTCCTTAAGTCCCAGTTCAAATGTCCATTAATGTACACAGAAAAGACCAAGACTGTCATCAACTCTATGAGGTAACTATAAAAGAAAACAATGTGTGTCCAAAATCCAGGTGAATTTGACAGTAATCACACAGGTTTTTTGCAGCCTACTAATGTGCCTAACCTTCATGATCCTGAATAGGAAAGACAGTCCCAAAAGGTAGCAGAACTCTTTGACATAAGTGATCTATACCAGACTCTGAAAAGACTGGCAGGGTTCAGGGCATGCCAGCTTTAGTTTGGGTCATCGTAAGGATTTTCATCTCTATCTAAAATATAGTGAGAAACTATTGAGGGTGTTTATGCAAGAGAGTGATTCATACTTTTAAATAGTCACAGGGGCTGATACGGAAAGTGGTCTGTAAAACAGCAAGAGTATGTACAAGACCAGTAGGAGAGTGGCAATGATGATAGCAGTGGAAATTGGAACAGTTGGAAAGCTTTAGGAGATATGTAGGTGGTGGTAGAATGGAGAAGTAATAGGAGAAAACAATAACCAGATGATTTCCTTCAATATGTAGGAAAATAATTTAATCCAATCTAACTTCTCTTCCTATTTAAAACAACAATAAAAAAATCCTTGGTTTAAAAATAGTACAAGCCTTCCTTATAATGAGAGAGAATATCAATCTTAAACTGATAGCTAGTTTCATATCACATAATACAGTCTCAGTTCTGAAATTGCTGGCATTTCAAGGTAATGAAATGTTTCTGAAATCAAATTGTGTCCTACAATCATTGGAAAAATTAAACAATTTATTGGCCGATAATCAGAGCTTAAGTCATGTGCCATCTTAACTGCATAGAACAAATCTGTCTTTGAGGAGAATTGTTCAGTCTCTCTTATTATCCTTTTTAGCTTAGCAAGATCAAGGCCCCTGTCTGAAGTCAAACACTTCTGATAGCCTCCAAAGTCTATCCTCTTTCCATCATATTTCACTTCTTCTATTTAATGAAGTCAAACAAAAGAAGATTCAAATTCTACATATGTTCCTTAATAGTTAAGTCACCTTGAGCAGATAACCCTACAGAACATCAGTTTCATCATCTGTAAAACAGGGATGGATAGGAGTGTTGGTGAACACCTCTATTGGAGAGCTGTTTTGGTGTTTAGGAGGATGCATATGTGAAACATCTTACATATGAGCAATGCATTATAACTGCTCGATAAACAGTACTTAATATTTCACCATGCTGCTCCTCCACCACAAAATGCTCTAAAGAAGAGAATAATATTAAATCCCAGTAAAAAAATTTAATATGCACTAACCTCTACTCATCTGTCACCACCTCAACATTTTTCCACAACAGCTCCATTTTCTGATTGTTTTATTTCAGTTATTATTGTAGACTTTCCATCATTCTTTGATTTACCCCATCACACTATAACTCCAACATTTAGTCTATTGCTAAGTCTTACTGCTTCTATCTCCAAAATATTGCTTATATTGTCTAGACATTTCTGTTTTCATGTATTCTAATTCTAGTCATCATCGACTCCTTTACCATCAACAACTTTAAGCCATTGCAGTAGCCACTTAAGGAGTTTCCCATTTCTATCCTCTCATTATTCCCTGCCACCTGTGGCCATGTGACCTGCATGCTGTCTCAAAACTTTCAGAGGTTTGCCAATAAATGAGTCAAACTTTCCATTTAAGCCCTTCCATGTTCTGTTTACATTCAACCCTTAAAGTCTTATTTTCTATACATTCCGATGTAGACTTCATGACTCAAGGACACTGAACTACCAGCTGTTTCACAAACCACCTGAGTGTTCTTTCGTTTGAGTCTTAGCTCATATTTTCCTTCTTCCTAGGCATCTATTCTCATTTTGACTGTCTATGGAAATCCTCTTTCTTATTTAAGGTTGAGCTAAAATTCCAGTTCTTCTATTACGCTCTTTCCTCAGTTCAGCCCATTGAGCTAATTGAATATAATTTCGCTTTTCTTTGAAGCTCCATAGCACTTTAGTCTCCACATATACCCCTTAGCCTATAGGACTTTGAATTATAACTTTACAATTTATATAACATTTCTCAAACTCAGGGTTATCAAGTGTCTTGGGAAGCTAATAATTTTGTTCCTCTTCAAAAAAATGTATTTTGTAGTGAAGTTTTCATCATTTATTTATAGAAGAGCATGAATGTTGCATCGGGAATGGAAAAAACTAAATCACCATTATGCAACATGTTGTCTCTAGAAATTCAACCATTGACCCAAAATTCATATCTCACTCTCTAAACAAAAGCCAATACACTTATCTTAGAAATCAGTTTAATAACACTCTTATTATTTAAACATACCTCTTGTGGGTATTCCTTACCCCATGCCCCAACTACTCTATCAAAATATTCCCTCCCCCCACTTATAATCCCCTCTATAAGGATTTCTGATAAACACATTCCCTTTATTTTATTAAATTTACTGTGATGGTATGTGGTGTCTTAGTATCCTGTATAGACTTGTGCCCTGGGAAATTGCTTGGGTATTTTATTCTTGCTAGATTTTTATCTCTAAGGAAATTTTAGGTTTTGAAAACAATTATTACAAAGAAGATCCCAAATTTTGAAGCAAAATAAATTGACATATATAACTGCATATTTTCAGCTTATACCAACTCAATCAATAGGTATTTTAGGGAAAGAAAGTGAATTCAGCAAACATCTGAATACAACATCTGATAATGAGTGATAGAGAGAAAACCCACTGAAATCTGATGAGTACCAATTTTCCACCTCTCTTAACAAGGTGAACCCAACCTTGACACACCTTCCTCTCCTCACTGGCTCCTACCATTTCAGTTTTATTATTTTATTGTGATATCTAAGGTTTTGGCAATGAACTTATAACAACATCAATGTTATGTATAAAGGATCAGCTATTCTGAGGGAATTTTAGCATGCACATGTACTAAATATGTTTGTTTTAATTGGGGTACTGCCATATTTGTAGTGAGATAAAAGGATGAAAACAGTTCAGATTAATGACTCTCTCATCTCCGATTTTGACAGCCCCTTTTTCAAAGCACCAGTATTACCCACTTAGAAAGTGGATCGATGCCAATGTTCAGAGCACTACTTTGTCCTTCAGCACACCAGATGGTACTAAAAATTCAAAATATTTCCTACAACAGCTGTAACTTTGACAACAAAATTAATACCAGCCAAAATACCACTGTTATGTGAAGGGCATAATGATCAGGCTCTTCAGTCTAATATAACTAGCCATATTCTAGGGGGTAGTTAAAAAAACAGAAAACAGAAAACAAAACAAAACATGATCTGATCAACTCTTGCTAGATGTCAGTAAGGTGTTCTGTCTGGTATATAAAACCAGAAGCGTAGCCCCTTGTACATTTATCACGGAGCAGCTGCTCCTCTTGGAATGTGAATTACACCTTCGCCTGGAGCAACCATTAATCCATTAACACATTTTCACCAGTAAGCTTTCCCAACAAGCATTGAGCATCATATTTTTATTTTAAGCTCTGTCTTTATTTGTTTGAGAAAATAAATCTTTCAAGCAGGTTTTGACTAGAAGTTAATCTTGAAAATGCCTTAGGTTGAAATAATATCATCTTTTTAATTAGAAAATTTACAAGTGTGAAGATGATGAGGACATAAAGCCTGGTTTAAAATAGCACTTGAAATATGTAACTGGAATCCAACAGCTGAATCTATACAATTGATTTGTACGTAGCCCCCCAAAGTAAACAAACTGAATAATGGTAACAAAGTTACATTTCTTTTACTTCCCACAAGTGAAGAAAATAACACTATTCAGTTTTAAATTCAAAATAGGGAGACGACCGATACAGTTGCAAGAAATTACAGAATGCAAAATTCTAAGCTTTGAAAGTGATAATTTAGGTAGATACCATCAGCTTTTCAGGGGAAGTTTGATTTCAACAAAAGATTAATTGTTAGGTCATTTTAACTAGTGATACTCTCTTGAACTCAGAGTATAATTGTTATGGTGGAATTGATTATTTTTAAACTAACTCCTATCCAACAGAATCTAAAGAGAGAAGAAGTCTGGTAAGGGACTGACATAAAGTATATCTTAGGAAATGCCTTAATTTGCATTTTTGTCAATACGAATAGAGAAATCAGACTTCTTCAGTTGTACTTTTAATGATAATTAAGAGCAATCAGTACAGTATTTTTAATAAGGGGAGGGAACACAGCCAATTGTACTCTTCAGCCAAGGTTTCTCAACCTCAGTTCTATGACCTTTTTTGGCTGGATAATTCTTTACAGTGGGGCTGGAAGGGGATAGGATGGGGGTTGCTGCCCTGTGCATTTTAGGATGTTTAGCAGCTTCCCTGGTCTCTCCCTACAAGATGCCAATAGCAACCCCTAATTGTGACAACCCAAAATTTCTCCAGACTTTTCCAAATATCTTCTTATAGGCAAAATCTTCTTCAGTAAAGACCCACTGCTTTAGACTGAAAATTTGCAATTTTTAACATAGAATTTATTTACTGACATCAAAGTAATAACAGTGAATAACATCGGACTATAAGCTCCTTGAGGGTGTGGACTTTTTGTCATGGCTTCTTAGTACTGTGCTTATCACAAAAGAGGCAATTAATAAAGGAGTCAAATTACAAAATTAAGCTGAGGGAGAACTGCAAAGAATGCTAATTTACATCAGCAAATATCTAGGGAATTTTTATGGAAATAGATTCAGAGCTGATGGACCAAGGAGGGAAACATTACATTCAGGCTGAAGTTATAGAAATGGGAGTAATTAACAGAGATTACATGTGTTATCTTGAACAGGCAAGAGCAGTTCTAACTGTTTGCTTAGTCAATTCCTTGGTAAAATACATGGGAAGAAATTCAAAGACTTAGGGAGATAAGGAATGATATACCCTTCCCCAAATATGTCCCCTGAGGATTAGAAGACTTACTCTTTCGCAAGACTTTGAGAAATCCATCGGTGAGGGAAACACCAGTATTTTTGAAAAGCACTTTAGCGATTTTTTTCAGAGCTGTTGGTGACAAATGCTGCATTTGAAATGGGTTCTCTGATTTTAATGAAGATGACAGCATGCCTTGGTTGGCAGAGGCCTAGAGGTAGCTAAGGATGAAAAGAAAGGAAGATGTGATTACTAGAAAAGATTGCATAGCCGTCATGGCAAATCGTAGGGTCTAGTCTGCAGGAATATTCAGCATGGCTAATAGATTATAAATTCCCTAGGACTGAAATATATGGATAGACCACTGTATTGGTTTTCTAATGCTGCTGTTGAGGATTGAATAATGTCCCTCATAAAGACAGGTTCAAGTACTAAACATCAGTCTTCTGGGTGTGAGCCCATTTGTAAATAGGATAGCCATGCTGAATGAGGGCAGGCCTTAATCCAATATGGCTGAAGCCCTTGCAAGCAAAGGGCATTGGACACAGAAGTAGAGGAGAAGGCAGAGAAGGAGAGACAGATTGCCATGTGACAGAGGCAGAGATGTATCTACAAGCCAAGGAATCCCGAGGATTGCTGATGAGCCAGCACCAGATAGCTACAGACTCCAGAAGAAAGCATGACCTGCAGATATCTTGATTTTGCACTTCTAGTCCCCAAAACTATCTGACAAATAAATTCCTGTTATTTAAGTCAACCCATTCTGTGGTATTTGACATTGGAGACCTGGCAAACTAAGACAGCTGCTGTAACAAATTACCGTAAATTTAGTGGCTTAAAACAACACAAACTTATTGTCTTATAGTTCTATAGTTCAGAAGGTTCCAAAATGGGTCTCCCTAGGCTAAAATCAAAAGGGTCAGCAGGACTGTGTTCCTTTCTGGAGATGCTACAGGAGGATCCATTTCTATGCCTTTTCTAGCTCCTAGAGGCCACCCATGTTTCTTCATTGTGCCTTTTCCTCCATCTGCAAAGCCAGCAAGAGTGTCTTTAGTTTGTAATTGCATCATATCCTCTAGTCTCCTCTTCTTCCTTCCTCTTTCCCATGTGCGGCCACTTCAGATTCCCTTGGATGCCCTGGTCAATCTGGAATAATCTCCCTATTTTAAGGTCAGTTGATTAGCAACCTTAATTCCTCTTTGCCATGTAATCTAATATGATCACAGGTTACATGGATTAGGACATGAACATCTTTGGGGGCTTTTATTCTGCCTACTACAACCACTAAAGTCCTACTTGGTATGTAAAACCGTAATACTTCCAGGCTGAGTAAAGAGAGGCCTAACCTGAGCTAGCATAATAAAGAATGTTGGACACTTGGCCAATTTTCATGACTGAATCAATCCAAAGACATAAAGTACCTTAAATACAGGGAAAGGAAAGTTACCACCAAAGTAGGAATTTGGGGTGTTCAGAAAATTAGCTAGAGTTTTGAACAGAGTCCAGTAAGCATTACACAGACCATCACTCCCTGTGTGACTCTGAACCAATACTGTTGTTGTCACCCCAGTTCTTAAATGTCGGTTTGGGATAGATATCTCCAGCATTTTTAAGAATCCACATTTGACTATGTGTGCAGTAAGAGCTATTATGAAAGAAAGGAAGGGCCAAGTGGAAGCACTTTGAACTCCCCTGCCTTATCAAAGAGAAAATCAAAACCAACACCGCATCCCTGATACAAATATGATGCTTAAATTCACTATCAAAGATGTGAAAGAAGTAAGATTGCCAATTTATATATTATAGAAATATCCCCTTTAAATGCCCCAGTTTATATGGTACAAAAGAGAATGACAGTGGGTTAACAAAATGTTAATTGGGTCATTAATTTGGAGGAAATCAGTCTAGTCTCTGGCAGATGTTATGCAGCTGAGCTGGCCAATGCTTTTCTCTTGAGTGGCATACTTTGACCTGGCAAAGACAGCAGTGCACCTTTATCACCTTTCCTAGAGTTTCCATTAGCTCTGTGGCATAATTCACTCTTCAGGAACCTTTTCTGTTTCACTGTCTTACAGGGCATCATCATGAGCTATAAATGTAATACCATGTTGATAAGATCTTGAGAGAAGAATTCTAAATGCTTCCGTAAGACATATATATGCCAGAATGTGGGAGAAAAAAACAGATCTTTTACCCCAGCAAAGTTTCTTGAGGTCTAGATCAGGGTCAGATAGTACATATTTTAGGTTTTGAGGACCAAGAGGAAAAGTCTAGGATATTATGTAGGTATTTATATAACAGGAAAGAAAACTGTGCCCATTACTCACAGAGCTAGCCTATTTAAGCAGTGTTCCTGGGTCATTCACAAACAGGCAGCAGACAAGCCACAGACTGGGAGAAAATATTTGCAAGCCATATATCTAATAAAGGACTAGTATTTAAACTATACAGAGAATGATTAAAACTCAACAATAAGAAAACAACCTGATTCAAAAATGGGCAAAAGAATTGAACAGACTCATCACCAAAGTCTGTATTTGCTTACAGATGGCAAATAAAATATACAAAGATGCTCAACACCATGTGTAATTAGGGAATTGTAAATTAAAACAACAGTGAGATACTTCTATGCACTTATTAGAATGACTTAAATCCAAAACACTGATAACTCATTCATTGCTGGTGGGACTGCAAGATGGTACGGCCACTTTGGAAGGCAGTCTGACTGTTTCTTACAAAGTTAAACATAATCTTGTCGTACAATCCAGAAATCATTCTCCTAGGTGTTTACCCAAATGATTTGAAGACTGATGTGTACACAAAACCTGCACATGAATGTTTATAGAAGCTTTATTCATAATTGCCCCAAATTGGAAAAGACCAAGATGGCTTTCAATAAGTGAGAATGGGTAAACAAACTTTAGTACATCCATACAATAGATTATTACTCAGTGATTAAAAAAAGATCTATGAAACCACACACCACACACACACACACAACCATGGAGGAACCTTAAATCATATTGCTAAGTGAAAGAATCTAGTCTGAAGAGGCTACATACTGTATGACTCCATCTACATAACATTCTGGAAAAGGCCAAACTATAGAGACAGTAAGGAGATCAGTGGTTGATGAGGAGTTCAGGGGAAAAGGGTGGGATGAATAAGTGGATTTCCAGGCATGCAAAATACTTTCACTGCCCTAAAAACGCCCTGTAATCCACTTATTCATCCCTCCCTTTTCCCCTGAACCACATAGACATAAGGTCAGGCATTCTAGCACCTGTGGTTTCATGGGGCGATCCCCATGATGAGATGGCTTAGGAGGAAAAATAAATTGAGCTTGTTTTACACATGTATTTTCATGATATGTTGGCACCAGTTGGGAACTGCCCATCATTCATCCCCATCAAAATGAGACCATGATAGACAATGAAGAAAGGAAATCTGTCCAGTGTAAAAAATGTCGAGGGAAATATTTCATTATTCTCTTAGTGTAGGAGAGATGGTGGTCAACAACAAGCGATATGGAGATAAACTTCTAGGGTGATCTGAGAATGTGTCCCATGCCAATTCCCCCCCAAAACAGCCACACACATTGATAACTTCCGTAGATATTCTTGAATCTCACTTCTCAGCCATTGCCAATGTATGCCTAATGGGTTCATGGCAGAGTAGCAACTGAAAGGCAGAATTGCATACATTGTGACTTGGATCACAACTGGAGCACCTTCTTTTGTTCTGGACCCAATGAAAATGGGCAGCCTTTCAGACTAAAGGTAAAGGTGTTATGTTTATACCTCAATGTAATACATGCTGCTTCTAAAACACAAAGAAGCTCACCTATTACTATGTCTCTTTCTTGGTGGCAGAAGGACCCTGATTAAAGGTGTCATATTTTTAAGGTTAAAGGGTTTGCCTAAATTCAGCAAAATGGACTTGATTCACCAAGGTTGACTTAGCTGTTACCACCACTGACTACCCAGTTTGCAGGCAGGAGCAACCAACCCTGAATTCCCATTATCTCAGGGAACTTAGTTATTTTTCTGTGGCTGGTTGACTATAATGAAATGCTTTCTTTATGGCTAGAAGTACTTATTCCAATTTCTTATTAGAAGGTACTTATTCTAAATATGGGTTCATTTTTCTTGTTTAGCATACTTCTGGCAGCATGATTATCAGTGGACTTTCTATACCATGATCATATCCTACATCACATGTCTTGTACTCAGTAAAGCTACAAGACCTTGAATTAGTGCCCATAAAATTCACTATTATCAAGGCCCCATTCTCCAAAGGAGTTGGCCTCACAGAGTGATTGAATGCTTTATCACTTACTTATGTCCCCTTCTGGGAACAATGCCTTGTGAGTTTGGGATGCTGTGCTGTAGAAAAGGGTATATATTTTGAACCAGTGACCAATATAATGGTACTGTTTCTTCTGTAGTAATAATACAAGAGTCTGAGAATAAAAAAGTAGATATAGGAGCATTTCTCACTAGTATATCAAATAACCCACTTACAAAATGTTTTTGTCTTCTATTCCAAAGTTCTCGGTTCTCTTGCTATATATTTCATCAAGGAACACAATAGTTGTGATGAATTGCAAGATAAAACTGCCAACCTGTAATTTTGTGATTTTCACATCACTGGATAAACAAACAGCAAAGAGACATGATGCTGATTGGGGTGCTTGATCCTTCCTATCAAGGGGGGATGTGATTGCTGTTATTCAGTGAGGGCTGAGAAGATTAAGAATGGCAGCAGGTCATCTCTGGCAAAGTATCCTTTTACTGCCACGTCCAGTACTAAAAGTTAAAGGAAGAATACTACCAAAGGGTTAGATCCCCAACCCCATGAAATGTTATGTTAAGGTAAAAGGGACCTGGAATGTAAAGTAGAAAAGGGAAGTCAAATACGATGCATCTATATATCCATGTTCTTGTATGTGTTTACATGATTATATACAACATATATGTGTATATGTATATACATATAACTATATATAAGTGATGTGTGTATCTATGTGTGTGTGTATGTCTATCTCTATATATATTCCCAATTTTTTCCTCCATATATGCATCAATATTGAGTATAGGGTATGTATGTGTTGAGATGGTTATTAACTTTATAATTTTGTCCATAAGAAATCTAATTATTATCATAAGAGAATGAGAGGAGGAATAGACATCACTCCCAAATTCTGAACATAGAACTGGATCATCACCTAATGAGAAACCGAGGTGCTCCATTTGTTCACAGGCTAAGAGTGCTTGGGTTTGTAAGGTCAATGATTGCGTTTTTTTTTAAGAAGGAGTACTTTTAAAAAATTTTGAAATATAAGGTAAAGGATGATTTTAGAATTCTGCATTAGGATTGTATTTAGCATGGTATAGTGATGTATTGTAGTGGATATTTGTTGGCTTTTTATGAGGAGCAGGGGTTAGATGTCTCCTGCAATAGAAACTACAATAGCCACACACTCATTTCCCTGGGCCTCTGTTCAGAGACAATGGAGAATTCCCTTGGTGGCAGTGGCACTGGCAGTGGAAGCAGTGTTGTTTCCAAGGGTGAGGTGACAGGAGTGTCCAGAGTTACCAGAGTGATGTCCAGGGCTCAGTGCCAAAAGCACCCGTGACTGAGCTGGGAATCCAGTGTCAGCAGCCACACCCTTGTTCCCCTGCTCACCTTGTTGTGAGGCGAGGCTTGGCTGAGGTTCTAGCCATCCAGCCTCCCTTGATCTGGGGGCCCAGGTCTCCAGCTCTCCAAGTGGTTCTGCATATCTTTTAAACTCTTTTTAATAAAAATTGTTCTTCTGCTTAAACAGGACTCAGTCAATTTCTGATTGTTGTCTTAGGACCCTGTTTCAGTTTGCTAATGCTGCCTTATGCAAAATACCAGGAATGGATAGGCTTTTATAAAGGGGATTTATTTGGTTACAAAGTTACAGTCTTAAGGCCATAAAATGTCCACGGTAAATCATCAACAATTGGGTACCTTCACAGGAGGATGGCCAATGGCGTCCGGAAAATCTCTGTTAGCTAGGAAGGTATGTGGCTGGAGTCTGCTCCAGAGTTCTGGTTTCAAAATGGCTTTCTCCTAGGATGTTCCTCTCTAGGCTGCAGCTCCTCAAAAATGTCACTCTTAGTTGCTCTTGGGGCATTTGTCCTCTCTTAGCTTCTCTGGAGCAAAAGACTGCTTTCAAAGGCCATCTCCAAAATGTCTTTGAAAGCTGCAGCTCCTCTCTCAGTTCCTGTGCATTCTTCAAAGCATCCCTCTTGGCTGTAGCAAGCTTGCTCCTACTATCTGAGCTTATATAGTGCTCTAGCAAACTAATCAAGGCCCACACTGAATGGGCAGGGTCACATCTCCATGGAAACTATCCAATCAGAGTCATCACCCACAGTTGGGTGGGTTGCATCTCCATGGAAACACTCAAAGAATTACAATCCAATCAACACTAATATGTCTGCCCATACAAGATTGCATCAAAGGTAATGGCGTTTTGGGGGACATAATACATTCAAGCTGGCACAGACCCTAATGTGCATAATAACTCTTTATTCAAAAAGTTTTTTCTCAAATGCTATTTTCATAAAAATGAAATAAAGAAAGGGTGTTTTTGAGTTGTTTTCCAGCTTTCTGGTAGAGACTTTTGTCTTCTGTTCAGCTTTACTGATATACTGTCCTGTGAAGCTCCATTATGCTGCCTGCTGAAAATTTTTCAGTGAGATTTACATAGTTAAAATTAGCTTCTCTGCTTCACAAACAAGAAATTTAAGAAGACAAATAATCTATTTAGTATATCTGGCAAAACATAAATCCACTTGAAATAAAAAGTAATTATTAAACTATACTTGGCAAATATTGTATCTTTAGGCATTTTTTTCCTGATTTCCGGAAGTCTTGAATTCTTCATTAAAAGTGTAACAAAAATGAGGAAGAATTAATTAATTCTACAGTTTAGCAATTAAAAACTAAGCATTGGTTCAGTAGGTGGTCTGAGATTGAAGAAAACAAGCTAATCATTTCTGAAAATTCTTGGCAGAGTTTTTCTTTGACTACTGCTTAGAAATAAATCGGAACTCTTACTGTCATCTGCTTTAATGCTCTTTTTTTCCAGGGTCACTGTGTTGTTTTCACTGAGGCCCTGACTGGTTTGTTGTCATCGCAGGGGAGGAAGTTGTCAACATAAACCCATCTTTAATATTAATGGCTATCAACTTTCTGAGGCCCTCAAAACTGATAGCATACCAATTTTGAGATCCGGGCCACTGTCATTATTCCAGACTGAATTGCTTGACTTAAATCATTTTCCATGAACATGTAAGACCCCCATTCTCAAATTTTATGGGTTTGCACCAATGACATGAGAACAGACTGAGTACTTTTCAACAGAGGATAAAGTGCCCATGAGACTAACACTTGCACACCTGCTCTCCATCCATCCAAGCAATGGGTACTCTTTACAGACTCTTGGAGATTCAAGTTAGAGTCCCAAAGACTAACATGGAGATGAAGATGCTATCGTTTTGTGAGTGAAGGTGTTTGATAGTACAGGTTCAGGGGGAAAATGAAACTGTCAGACAGACACGCACACATGCATGCACACATGCATACCATATTGAAACATCTCAGGAATGAATGAATGCTTTCTTGCACTAATCATCTTTAACCTTACTTATTTAATAGGTTACACCTCTTATAACAAGCATGAAACAAAATTGTGTTGGTCCCATGAGAATGTGACTCCTAAATGAGCAGATGGTGAAGGAAAGTCCATATACAGCACAACGTGAAAAAAGTTTGCTTTGCTTTTCACAAACAGAGTAAAGAGGAGGAAGTTTTACATTGTCAACTTGTTTTTCAAATAATTTATTCTAACTTATTCTTTACTGTTTTTAATCAGATTGCTAACCAGTAGCCTTGATTCCATTTAGCATCTTAAACAGATAAGTAAAGGACTGTATATTGTGTTGCCCACAATATCAGAGGACAGGGCCCCAAAATAAAATACTGGTTGTGGCTGCCTGGTTCTTCATTCAATGACTGCTTTGTAATTGTGTGTGAATGTCTTTGCTGTGAAATAAAGCCTCTGTGGGATTTGGGGTTTCTGTTCCTGAGATGTGTACAATCAAATAAATATTGAAAGTAAATACTTTACAGACTTGATATCTTAATAGGGCAGACTATTTTGATATTTCTAGATATGAGTTGACAACCATTTTAAACACAATGAAGGGAATCTCCATCATCTATTCAATTAGATAGATGGGGTTCTCCTATAGGGAGGGAGCCCGAAACTCTTTGGAACTTTTTCTGGGACTTTTTTTTTTTTTAAACTTTGTACTTTATAAGCATTAATTTCAAATGTCAACAGCAATCACTTTGGAGTGTAATATTTGCTCTTTTGTGTTTTTGTTGTTTTGACTACAGAAGTTGCAGGTTTACAGAAAAATCATGCATAAAAAGCAGAGTTCTCATATACAACCCTATTATTTAACATCTTGCATTAGTGTGGTACATTTGTTGCAATTGATGAAAGAACATTATTATAATTGTATTATTAACTATAGTCCATGATTCACCTAAGGCTTCACTGTTTGTGTTGTATAGTCCTATAGATTATTTTAAAAATTTTATTCTAGTAACATATACACACTCCCAAATTTCCCCTTTTAACCACATTTAAATATGCATTTCAGTGCAGTTAATTATTTGTTGCTCTACCATCACCACCATCCACTACCAAAACTTTTCTATCTGGGCCATTTTTAAATTAAATTCTGAAAAAAAAGCTTAGGAGAAAGGTGTTATTAGCTCCATTTTACTGACGAAGAAACAGAATCATAAAGGGTTAAATAATTATCAAAGTCACACAGCTAAGTGGAAGAGTTGATATTCAGCCTAGATGTATTTGACTTCAATCATGCTATTTCTACTATATCATTCTGCCTCCCTGAAAAATATTTTTTATTCCAGGTTTTTTGGATTTAATCTTTGTTAAATTAAAAGAAAAAAGTACAGTTAAAAGTAAATGTAGTAGTGCAGCATTATGAATGTAATTAACAGCACTGAAATATATATCTGAATATGTTTAAGGGGGAGATGTTAGATTGTATATATGGTAACAGAATAAAAATTTTTAAAAACTCCATGGGACCATATTACACAAACAGGGAACCTTAAGTTAAACCATGGACTTTAATTAATAGACCAATTATGAAAATGTGCTATCATCAATTGTAATAAATGTTCCACACTAATGCAAAGTGTGGTGGCGGGGTGGTGTATGGGACTCCTCTTTTATGCATGATTATTCTGTAAAACCACAGCTTCTCTAATAATAAAAAAAGTAGATGTAAAAAGTAAAGTAAAAGGAAATTGGTGCATATCAAATGGCAAGGCCATTGACATCTATTTTGACAGATTGTTGCCTAATTTAATCTTCAAAAAAAATCCTGTAAGATAGATACCTTTATCTTATTTTATAAATGAGGAAACTGAAGCTTAGAGAGTTTGTTGCTTTCACTTAAATTCATTTAATTAATAAAGAGACTTACAGTTTGAGCCCTGTTCAAACTATAAAAACTAGGCTCTTTTCACTAAGCATAATGTTTTCCTTAATTTTCTAAAAGCAAGATGAAAGAATAACTTTGCACAGGAGCTGATACAAAGCCAGTGAGTAAAGACTGAAATTTCTAGCTTACAATGATATTGTCAAGCTGTTAAGGAAAATGTATGGATTTTAGTAAAGGACCAAAATAAGCTTACATGGTGTGTGGTAGATTTTTACCAATATCTCTAGAATTATTTTGTGCCATGTGGTAAGTGGTATAAGAATGCTTAAGTAAAGCATAACAAGATAACAGTATTGAAAAAAGAATATTGCTGACATATAATTTGCAGCAATGACATTGAATATGTGTAATGTTCTCATTTAGTATTTATCAAATATAAATTTACTTTCAATTTCTCAAGTTATTAAATATAAGAGAAGATAAATTATCAAGGACTACTTTCACACATTATTTTAACTAATCCTTTCAATCATTTAAGGTGGGCATAATTATCAAAAATGCCTACAGATATTGCATAAAGAGAAAAAAGCTTGATTTTGAATATTGTTTCTACTAGGTCACTAGAGCCTATGTCTTTGAAACCCATCTGAAAAACAAGGAATATAAAAATTAGTTCAGCTTTCAGAATGGTAGTTTAGGAATGTATATCAAAATGTAAAATATGAATATACAGTTTCACAGCAACCTGACTCTAAGAAATTTCCCTAAGAAGTTAGGCATACAAGGGCCAAAATATGACTATCAGTGTGAAAATGTATTAACCCAAAGGACATAGCACACTAATTTTCAATGTAGTCTCCTATCATTTAAGAAAAAGAACCATCTTTGATATATATATACCCTTTTATATATAAATTGTGAGAAGTCCTAAAAAGAGAAAAGAAACACTTGAATTGATATTTGAAGTGTTTTAAGGGAGAATAACTGATTTAGATTGGGGGAAGAAAGGTCAGGAAGGTTTTGTTAAGAAAATCATGTTTAAAATTATATGTGAAGGATGAGTACAGCAGAGGAAAAAAGTTTCAGACAAGGAAACAGCATGAGTTAAGCCTCTGAGGCATGACAGTATGTGTTCAAGGAACTGAAAAAGTTCAGTGTATGTGGTAAGATCACGAAACCAAGTGGAGAGATAGGCAAGGGCCAAATCGTGTATGGACTTGTTTCAGATTTACATGGCATAGGTTTTAGATTTTTATCTGAAGTAAAATTGGAAGGTATTGCGAAGTTTTGAGCAAGGGAATTCAATGATCCTATTTTTGCTTTTGATTTGCCTCATTTTTCACTCTGAAATATTCAAACATACTGATAAGACTATAAAATCATATAATATGCATCACTCATTTTTATCAAATCTTACTGATAGAGTTGAAGTTTCCTGAGCAAACCTGTTTTCCTCCCTCCCAGAAGAAACAGCTATCATGAAGTTAGTGTTTATCGTTTCCAGGTATTTTTAGGTATTTTAACAATACAATTATATACTAAAAAAACTATAACATTATTTTGCATGTTTTAAAACTTTATGTAAGTAGTACCATATTGCAGCATTCTGTAGCTGTTTCTCTTTTTCAAAATTATGTTTTTGAAATTTATTTTAGTTGTATATCATGTTCATTGCTATTAAATTGACATACAGGAATTTATTATATGCATATTCTAAAGGGGACTCAATAAGGGCATCCTCCTTCTTCCCCATTCTAATAATGAACCAAATAAGAGATAAGCCAAATTAGTGATGTGGATGAAAGATCAAAATATCTTCTTTATTACTGGGTTATAGGACTGAGCCTAGCATGCGGATAAAATGGTCCTGTCAAATCTCTGTTTCTGAGAAAAAATTGGAGGAAGGGTAAGGAAAGGTAGGGCAAGAGGCCAGGAGTATTTCTTACTATTGCTTTTTGATAAGAAGTTTTTAATTTTGAGAAAATCCTATTTTTTAATAACATACCCCAAGGTAAAAAAGATAATCTCCTACATTTTCTTCTTGCAGCTTTATGTTATTAGATTTTACATCTAGGCATAAAATCTACCTTCATTATTATTATTATTATTATTATTATTATTATTATTATTGCATATGGTGAGAGGTAAGGGTGGAGGGTTATTGTTTTTCCATACGGATATCCAGTATCCAGATGTTCTAGTCCCTTTGCAGAAAACGCTCAAGTCAGAATACATTTAATAGAGACACAGCAACATGGATGACTTTAAAAATGTATGATCAAATCAAATAATAAAGAACCAAAATAATACTTTTAGGTCTCAGCATATGACAGAATAGTTTCTCTAAAAAATTTTCCAATGGGAAAAATATGTTGGATAAAATATTTTTAAAGTTTTATTTTAAATGCATTGCCCATTAGCATGCAAAGGAATCTTCAGAAGTCAAAAATAAAGTAAAAGCAGACACCTTGTAAGATTATTAAATGCCAAAGATGCTTCTTTCCCTGAGAATTTCAGAGGAACTCTAGACGTCTTAAACTTCCACACTGATAGCTAGAAAGGAAAGAGGAAAAGGGTAAGGATTAAAGCCTTTCCATGGTTAGGATTCCACTTGGAGATCCCTACAAAATTCTGGGGCCCAAAAGAGCTGTACTCTCAGTATCAGAAATGAATCAACTGAGCAGAAGATATAGTGCAGAAAATTACACTTTTAGACCTAAATACTCCAAAGAGAGTAGAACAGAAAGTCTCCATAGAGAATTCATAGCCACAGTCTAGCCTTCAAATAGGTTTATTACCTGAATTAATAATACCTGTGAGGTTTGTAAAATCTCAGGATTTATTTTTTAAATATTTGATTTGGCTTAAAGGCAATTTGCATAAGAAAATGTGAATTATCTCTAGAGGAACACAGTTTCTTAAGTTCTAAGGAAGATGAGCTGTTTTCACTCAAAGACATATGCCACCAAGAGTGAAAGACAACAGAAGACAGCAAAGAGAACCTGACTCCCAAATATTAAATATTGAAATTATCAGAGACAAATTTAATAAGCTGAAAGAAATAAAAGTTAAGTTTCAAATATGAGCAATATCAAAAGGCTGTAAACAAATATTTGAAAAAGAACAAAAATTTCTAGAAATTTAAGAAAATATAATGGTAGATAAAATACTGTGGATGGCTAAACAGACAATTAAACCCAGAGACACTTATAGAACTGGAAGATGCACTTGAAGAAACTGTCCGTAAGACAAACTAGAAATGAAGGTGTAAAGACATAACAGATTAAAAGTCAAAGGTTATAGAAATAAAAAGGTCCAACATACATCTAATTAGAGGTCCAGAAAGAGATAAAAGGGAGAATGAGGAAGAAGTCATATTTGAACAGATAATGGCTGAAGATTTTCCAAAATTGTTGAAAGTCATCAACTCTGAGACACAGGAAGCCCTATGAAACTCAAGTAGTAAAATATAAAAATAAATTTACACTGAGAAAAATTATAGTAAAACTGTGTAAAAAAAAAAGAAAAGAAAAAGATAAGCTTTCAAAGAATGGCAGTTATATAGCTGATTTCTTTTTTTTTTTTATTATTAAATTCAGTTTTATTGAAATACATTCACACCATACAATTATCCATGATATACAATCCACTGTCCACAGTATGATAACATAGTTATGCGTTCATCACCACAATCTATCTCTGAACATTTTCCTTACATCAGAAAGAAACAGAACAAGAATAAAAAATAAAAGTGAAAAAAAACACCCAAATCATCCCCCCATCCCACCCCATTTGTCCTTTAGTTTTTATCCCCATTCCTCCACTCATCCATACACTAGCTAAAGGGGGTGTGATCCACAAGGTCTTCACAATCACACTGTCACCCCTTGTAATCTCCATTATTATATAATTGTCTTCAGGAGTCCAGACTGCTGGGTTGGAGTTTGGTAGTTTCAAGTATTTACTTCTAGCTATTCCAATACATTAAAGCCTAAGAGGTGTTATCTATATAGTGCATAAGAATGTCCACCAGAGTGACCTCTCGACTACATTTGGAATCTCTCAGCCACTGAAACTATTTCGTCTCATTTTGCATCCCCCTTTTGGTCAAGAAGATACTCTCAGTCCCACGATGCCGGGTCCACATTCATCCCCGGGAGTCATACTCTGCGTTGCCAGGGAGATTTATACCCCTGGGAGTCGGGTCCCACGTAGGGGGGAGGGCAGCGAGTTCACCTGTCGAGATGGCTCAGTTAGAGAGAGAGAGGGCCACATCTGAGCAACAAAGAGGTACTCAGGGGGAGACTCTTAGGCACCATTACATACAACTTTAGACTCTCCTTTGTGGTAATGAGCTTCATAAGGGCAAATCCCATGCTTGAGGGCTCAGCACATCAAACCGCCAGTCCCAGTGTTTGTGACAACATACGTTAGGGGATCAGCATCTCAAAGTTTAGAGATGGGCCTTACAATTCAGGGATAGAGTTAACTGCTGTAAGAGCTTACAATCTAGGGGCTATTACAATTATTGTGTCCACGTTAGGCTATGTTCTAAGATTCAATTCTGAGTTTACACATTGTAGTTAGTCCATATTGGTGAGGCATCATCCCTCTCACCATGTTTTCTCCAACACTTTTACTCCTATATATATATTTTCCTACAGTTTTATAGAGTTATATTCACATACCATACATTTATCCATAGTGTACAATCAGTTGTTCATGGTGTCATCATAAAGTTGTACATTTATCACCACAATCAGCATTTGAACATACTGATTACTACAAGAAAAATTGTTGGTTTTTTTTTTTATCAATAAGAAAAAATGATAAAAAGAAAAATAACATGTCATACAATACAATATATTACTAAGGACAGCAAATAACACCACTACCAAGAATTCCATATTACTCCCCTATATCCCCTTCTCATATACATTTTATAGCTGATTTCTTAACAGCATGGATGGAAGCCAAAAGGAAAAAATTCAAGGATAGGAAAAATGGCCCCAGATAGAATACTGGAATGCAAGGAAAAGTGATTCTGAAGATATTGGCAAATACATAGTTTAATCACAAAACAGTCATAATGCTTAATTTATAGATAATAAAACAGGAGAGGAGAAATATTTTGGAAGATGGTGAGAGGAGCTAACAATTGGAGTTTGCACATTATTTTGAGGCATACACAAACATCATTTTCTAACCTTAGTGTAATTTAGAGATCAATTACCAAGGAAACCAAAAAACAAACAAATATTTTGAAGTATACACAAACATCACTTTCTAACCTTAGTATAATTTAGAAATCAATGACCAAAGAAACAAACAAACAAAAACAAAACAAAACAAAACAAACTAGAAGAATTCTATACCTTTGGAAAATTTTAAAACATCCTTACAAACAACCCAAGGGAAATTAAAATCTATCCAAAACAGAATGAAAATAAGAACCTTACATATCAAAACTTAATGAAAATGTTGATAAAGGAAAGTTTATTATCTCACTTAAACCACTGAACAAAAGAGGCAAGTGGCAGAGAATATATATATATACAGAGAATTTATATACTTTGTTTCCACTTAAATCAATTTCAAAAACATGTGAACTAAATAATATATTGTGCACATTCACAGGTATACCAAAGTTGGTAAAGAAAAGTAAAGGATTATTAATATAAATTTAAGAATAGTGTTTGTCTTTATTGAATAGGACAATGGATGAAATTTGAGAAGGGGTGTAAATGGACTTATAATTACTGGCAACCCTCTTGTTCTTAAATTGAGTGGTGAGTTCGTGATTATTCATTATATTGTGATCCTATTTAAATTATGGATATCTGTTTTATATATTGAATGATCTATTTCCCAACAAATTTTATAAGCAGAAAGAGCTCCATTGCAGAAAATCATGGATGTGAATTAAAACAAGTACACAAAACAAATATTTTATGTTTACTATCCGCCCCCCCCCCCCACAAACTCCAAGGATATATCGCAAACATATCAGAGTGATTGTCTATTTGCAGGGGGCTGGAATCAGGAAAAAAAGAAGAAAACCGAATGAAATAAAACAAGCACAGTGGAAGCAGCAACCACTAATGACATTGTGCCACACACAATATGTGAGAAGTATGTATAAAGTAACCTTCACCTCTGCGATTCAAGAAAAAATAAACCAAAAATCCCTTAAAATTAAAAAGAAAATAGGAATGGAAATTTGAGAAATATCCTCTCAATGAGGATTGACCACCCAATTTAAATTGCAATGCCTTCTCTATCAACTATTCTCCCCATTCACCTTGATCCACTTTTCATCATTTCCCATTTTTAATTTTGCTTTTCCTTTCCAGGGCAGAGATTTCCATCAATTTTTCTCACCAAATGCCTTGAATAGTACTTGGCATATACTAGACAATAAACAGTACTTTTACCTAGCAGGCACACAATAAATACCTTTTAAGTGAGTGACTGACAAATTGCCTTTAAGTAGTTTTGTTATGAAGTGGAGTAGGGTAGGGAACAGGATGATGTATGACCAAGAGTGAGTTTTTTTCTAATTCAGTTTTATTGAGATACATTTATCTGCCATACAATCATCCGTGGTGTACAATCAACTGCTCACACTACCATCATAGCTGTGCATTCATCACTGCAATTTATGAACATTTTCCTTAAACCAAAAAGAATAAAAATAAGAAAAAATAAATGTAAAAAAGAACACCCAGATCATTCCAACCCCCCATCCCAAACTATTTTTCATTTAGTTTTTGTCTCCATTTTTCTACTCATCCATTCATACACTGGATAAAGGGAGTGTGATCCACAAGGTTTTCACAACACACACTCACAGCATGTAAGCTACATAGTTATACAATTGTCTTCAAGAATCAGGGCTACTGGGTTGCAGTTTAGCAGTTTCAGGTTTTTCCTTCTAGCTATTCCAATACACTAAAATTTAAAAAGGGATATCTCTATAGTGCATAAGAATGCCCTCCAGAGTGACCTCTCGACTCCATTTGAAATCTCTCAGCCACCGAAACTTACTTTGTTTCATTTCACTTCCACCTTTGGGTCAAGACTTTCTCAATCCCATGATGCCAGGTCTGGACTCATCCCTGGGAGTCATATCCTGCATTGCCAGGGAGATTTACACCCCTGGGAGTCATGTCCCATGTAGTGGGGAGGGCAGTGAGTTCACCTGCCGAGTTGGCTTAGCTAGAAAGAGAGGGCCACATCTGAGCAACAAAGAGGTGCTCAGGGAGACTCTTAGGCACAATTATAAGCCGGTTTAGTCTCTCATTTGCAGTAACAAGCTTCCTAAGGGCAAGCCCCAAGATAGAGGGCTCGACCTACCAAACCATCAGTCCTCAATGTTTGTGAGAACATCAGCAACAATCCAGGTGAGGAAGTCCAACACCTCACCATTTTTCCCCAGCTCCTCAGGGGGGCCCTGCAAAAATATTTTTATTCTCTGTCCAAATTACTTTGGAATGTATCACTATTTCACACTAACCTGTACAAACATACCAGATATCACCTCCTACTCAAGGAAGAGTGAGTTTAAAAAATAAATATGGGAAATATTAATTCTTGTTCAAATGCTTTTGGTAAGGATCCTCTAGGAAGAGGTTGAAGAAGCATGAATTATAGGAGATCAGCAATGGTGTGAGGTTCCTGAGAACAGAAGAGGTGGTGGATTTTACATGGTAAAGATCTAATCTTTGACTAAAGAGGGACACTTTGTATTAAGAGAAGCAAAGAATCGTGCAGATATACACAGATTTATAGATTTAATTGGTTCAAGGGTGAAAGTCAGGGAGGAGAAGGAGCAAAGTTGGTTAATAGAGTCAATTGTATCCTGAAAATATTCTTGTAAAATTTACATAGTGGCACTTAAATTTGATCCCTGATTAATGTCCTTGAGTAAATTTTGTAAACTGCTGCAGGGAAAAAGAAATACCATTTTTTAAGGATCAAGTCTCTCCAATGAGGGAAAATAGAAAACAGTCTCTAGAGTCTACAGGAATGAGTAGTACATGAGCTAATTCATCTACCGGCACTGCCAATTTGTTCCTTATGGGGGTGTTGGGAGACTCAAACCTAATTATATTGGTGCCCACTCAGAGTTAATTCTAGAATTCATTCTTCTCATGCATGATGATGTGTCTACACAGAAGCAACACAAACACAGTTGATTATAAATTGCACCCTTCAAATAGCTCAGGCTAAAGAAACTCTGGAATTCTCCAATTACCACTCAACAAGACAAAACTCATAATGAATGTCAGAGAATCTATTTTTATCTTTAATGATATGTTTGAATGAGTTTTGAAATTTGAAGAGTTTTGTCATCAAATGATCTTTCCATGTTAATCATTTCATTTTTTTAAGATGGAATTTTATTTCACCTGGCTAAAATCCAAGTGTTACCCTTATTAGGATTTTCAAATATTTAAGACTATTCAATTCTTTAAAATAAAAAAAGATATATGCTCTAGTTTCTAGAAACTCCTGAATTTCTTTGAAGAGTTTATTGAAAAAAACCTTTTTATTGGACAGGGAGAGTTCTTCATGTATGTACTCCACAGCTGGGAAATCATACAGCCCAGTTCCAACCTAGAAAGATATATGGAGAAGCACTAAGGATTTGAAAGGGTAGGTGGAAGGCTAAAAATAGAGATGTCAAAAGAAGTCTAGCCCCAGGGAAGAGATACTTCAAAGTACAAACCTATCCAAAAGAAATGTCTAACATTACCCTGTATTTAATTTTTTTTCATTGCAGCGGTATTTATTAAAACAGAATTTAGCAGCAATGTGAAAATCGGTGTGCTGGGGGGTGGGGGATTGGAGAATGAGTGTGAAACAAAGTTGTATTCTTAAAAGAATGCATAAAATGTTTCAGAAATTATCACTCTGTGTAAGGAAAAAATCCTATAAATTGTTGAACTAAATTTGAGGCAAGATGCTGTAAACGTGTTATTCTTAGGTCTTTATCTACTCTGCTGTTTAAAAAATAGTGTTCCCTCAACTTTACATTAATAAACAGATTTGTGAAAAACAAAGTAGATAGACAAAAGAAAATAAAATACATTTGTTGTAAACATTTTTGTTCTTCCTGGGTGCAAAGTGGCATATGTTCTTAAGTTTTTGTTCCACTTTGTCAATACAGAATTAGTCTAACTCAAACAATTTCCTTGATTCTTGATGTTATGAGTTTTGAGTTGCATATTATCAATAAATTTGCGTATTCACATAAAGGTTAATTGTATCATGCTTATGTACTTCTACTTTGCTCAGGTAGATGATGTCTGTTTTGATTTGGTTTATGGTCTTGAAAAGGCGTACATGTTTTGTTATAACTTCCACCCCAGCTTTGTAGTGCTTGTACTTTCTGCAGTGGGGACTGCACTTCCGACCCTCTGTGGGAGTCTCCCCTCTGCTCCAAGCCTTGTTAACCACCGTTCTCCCTTTAGACCCTCTTCTACAGGGTCCCAACTAGGTCAAGTATCCCTAACTAGGTCAAATCCTCTTAGCACCAAGCCCTTCTCTTTCTTTCAAAGCTGCCAAAATTGTTTGAATCAAATTAATACTGATGTCCTCTATTACATTTTAAGGTTTCCAAGGAAACTGCATTTTCTCGCCACTGCATTCTGAGACCCTAGCCTGGTGTCTGGCACACCAGGTTCCACTGAATATGTGGTGACTTGATGACTGAAACAATGATTTCTGCACTACCACTTTTGTAAAAGAAATATTCCACTTTACAATAGGGTCCAGGAATAACTGGCTTCAAGAGATTTCAATCTTTCTGATTCACCAGCCTCTCACATGAAGTCCAGTGAGTTTAAGATGTGAACTAGAGAACTCCATTGGCAAATTCCTCCACTACTTCCTCTTGATCCCCATGAGTATCATCTTCTTTTATTAGGTATTCTACAAACTCTTAATTGCCTTTGCTGTGGATGGCACTATCTCAACATCTTTGATGCTCCCAAGCAGAATGGGGTCCTCTGGCCCCTGTACATTTTCCATGATTCTCTACATTTTATTATAATTATTTATTTACATTTTCTCTCTTTTCAGGCCCTGTGCTCCTATAATAAAAGCCTATTTTTTATTCATCATGCACAAAGGGGGTACTGCATACTTATTTATGGAATGAAATCCTGAGCTACAATTGATTGGTTACTGTGTACCAGGTAGCAACAGATTATAGCCATTATTTCACTTAATCCTCACAATAACCTTATGAACTAAATAGTATTGTCTTACTTTTATATTTTATACATGAGAAAGATGAGACTGAGATAGATGAAATGCTTTGTTGAAGGTTATGCATCAAGAGAATGGCAGAAGTGGGCTTTGAATTCAGACATGTCATACTCTGAATTCTAAACTCCCAGCTATATTGAATATAGGCTCTGTGTTTCAATCTTGTTGACTTAATTCTCAACATTGTTTAATTTCCTCTTTAGCATCTAATATAGCTCCCATGTATCCCTAAAACTCTCCTCTCATGGTATACAGATATCATATTTAAGGAGTACACACAGCTTAGTGAACTAAAATACTTAATCCTGTTTTATCCCCTATCTTTACATTTAAAATATTGCTTTATATATATATATATTATATTACAATCCAATTTATTTAAAAAAAGCACATCAAAGCAAGACTTGTACTTCTGATGTAAGTAAATAACTTTGCACGTATAACAACAACAAGGAAGGTCTGGAACACATCAAACTGATGATGGCGGATCCTTCTAGGCTGGTTGGGGTCATAAGGGACATTTTCTTTTCCTATTTGTTTGAATTTACAGCAAGACTATATGTGTACATTACCTATGGACTTAAAATTAAAGAGTATGATTAAACAAACTTTACAGAAATTGACCTCACCACCTATTTTTCTGTGACATAGGTTATTTTATAGGAATGTCTTCAACTCCTCCATGCTTCACAAATTTCTGGGTGTTCATTTATTTGTTCCCATCTCCATCACTTGAATTGAGTTGAAGTCAATAAAACCTAATACATAACCATGTCTAGGTGCTGTGGAAGTATGCAACACACTTAAAATGTAGTGTGTCCAGAGTTGCAGGCTTGAATCACCTTCACAACCTCACCTTCAAATAGAACATAAAGATAGAGAGGGGATATTTCCTATGTCCCCTGGTGGTACACTTGGTTTTCAGAAAAAAATTAGTGCCTTTGTTTTTATTGTGAAATGTAGCATATGTACAAGAAAGTGGTAAATTTCCAAGTACAATTTAACAAGTAGTTAGAAAATTTCAGAGAATGTTATGGATTACAGTTCCACAATTTCAGTTTTTTCCTTATTGTGAAATATAACATATATATATACAGAAATGTGATAACTTTCAAAGTACAATTTAACAAATAGCTATAGAGCAAATTTTGAAGCATGTTATATATTACAGATCCATCATATCAGTTATTTCCTTTAGCTATTCTAGTACCCTAGAAACTAAAAAAAAAATTATTTATGTAAAAATTCAGTATTCATAATCCTTTGTTAAATCCTATCTTGTCAGTTGCTACCCCTCTCTCTCATTTGATCACTTCCTCACTCTTCAAGAACATCTGGGCAATGACCACCCTAACTTGATCATATTGGAAAGGGGTGTCAACATTATGGGGAGGGGGGATGCACCTGGTTGATGTTCTTGGAGAGGCTGTTGCCTCTGGGTTGGGGACTTATCTGGCATAGAAATACTCTAGGGGAGTTAAGTTTTTAAAAAGTAAACTTAATGAGTGAAATGTTTCTAAAGTCTCAGATAGAGACCTAGGTATTCTTTAGTATTCTCAAGACTGCTGTTGATTTGGGTTTGGTGTACTGTGGGCATTTGGAATATCTAGCTGAAGCCTACATAAGAGTAACCTCCAGGATAGCCTCTCAACTCTATTTGAAATCTTTTAGCCACTGAAACCTTATTTTCTTACCTTTCTTTTCCACTTTTTGGTCAAGAAGGCACTCTCAATTCCTTGATGCCAGGACCAGGCTCATTCCTGGGAGTCATGTCCCATGTCTCCAAAGAGACTCACTCCCCTGGGAGTCAGGTCCCACAAAGGCTGGAGGGTAATGAATTTCTTTGCAGAGTTGAGCTTAGAGAGAGTAAGACCACATCTGAGCAACAAAGAAGTTCTTTGGAGGTGACTCCTAGGTGTAATTATAGGTAGGCTTAGCCTCCCATTTACAGCCGTAAGTTTCACTAGGAGCAAGCCTCAAGATTGAGGGCTTGATTTATTAAGTAAAGGGGTTCCTAGTTTCACATAGTACACATTCTGCCCAAGGTAAACAATGATTGTCTCACATTATCTTCACTTAGTTGTACCATCATCATCACTCTCAAATTTTAAACAATTATCATAACTCAAATGTTAAACAATTGTCATAACCCAAAATTCTTATTTATCCCTAGTATTAGTGTGGTACTGGTAAGGTATTCCTATTAAATATAGTCTGTAATATGCAATATGTAGTTTTTCCTATATATCATTCTGTTGTTAACTCTTTGTACCAGTGCCATACCTTAGAAGTAGATCATGCAAGCACTTGTGGGATACACACCTTTAAACAAAGCCTTTCAATTATGTTAAATATATTTTTAAAATATATTTTTATTTTAAAATACATTTTAAAAGGTTGTTTTCTTTTTTTAAGCATAAAATGTAAAATTCTGATTCCTAAAGAAGATGTGTTTAAATTAAAATGTGTCTATTACGGTTTTAATCCTCACTTTTTATATTCTTTTGCATTTTATGCTTAGAAAATAGAAGTTTTTCTGGTCAGTAAATCTTTCTTAGATTTTCTTAGATTTATTTGTCATAAGAATAAATGGGTTTCTAATTATTCTATGATAAATTAAATCCTTAGAGTTGATTTAACATCATGTAACATCAAAGCTCCTTGTCAACATTAATGTGATGAAATACAAAGAAGCAATATATTTGAACTGTTCTTGGTGTGCTATATTCAAAAATTAAAATATCTGTTAGATATAACCTAGTGTTTATAAATTGCTTTATGTCAACTCATGAACCAAAAATTACCATTTACTGCTACATGCTTTTTATTAAACACATCATGAGATCAAAATGGCTATTAGAGCAGCTCCTTCTTTCATTTAAGTGGAAATATAAATCTGTTGCCTATATTTAAGGAGGTAATAACAGATATTTTGCATTTGATTTCTAAGCACAATGCTCGACAGGTATTTCCTACTAAATATAGTCTAATAAAGAAACAATGGTTCTTTCCTCTTATAGAAAATTACATTTCTTGGGCTCCCTTGTCCTAAGTAAGGGGAAAAGCAAATAGATTTTCCATTCTTCCCTGGTAGGTCTTGGAATCCCTAAAGTATGCTTTAACTCTTTCTCCCAATAATTCACAGCAGAGAAGTTTTTATATATATTTTCATTGATATAATTTCTTAACATCTGGTAAAGTCTATAAAAGAGATAGTTTATATAATCCTCAAAGGAAAATAGACCGAGAATAGACTAGGATGTTATTCACCAGCCAAAGATGTGAATTTCAGACAAAGTCACTTTGGTGATTTTTCCCCCTTCCTCCTCTTTTAATTTGTCTTCCTTTTAATTTTCTCTTCCTTTTTCCCATGGTTAGAGCTAAAGTCTAAGACCAAGCATCTGCATATATGCAATATATAGCATTTGACACATACTGTATTCTGTTCCAAAATTTAAAGATAATGAGATGTTGTTTTGTTTTCTGCTTAACATATGCTTAAGTAAACTACCATGACAATGACTCGGGCCATTCTGCCCTATCTTCATGTCTTTAACATTGCTGGATGGAACAGAAAAACAGTGGAGGGTGGAGGGATACAAGGAAGGTGTTGGGAGAAAACTTCTGGGTCTAAGGTCCCAAACTGGGGACTACTAATAAAGACAATAGAGGGTTTTGATTGAGCCAATCAGTGTTTTGTGATTTTCAAGCACAATTTTGCATCCCTAATGTTAATGAATCTAAGCTGTCACCATTTTCAAGAAACTTCCTGATTTTAGAGGTGAAAAAAACTATTTTAAAATCAATGAAATATGCTAATATAAAAGTATGGATTTCAGTCGTGGAAAATTGAAAGATTTGGCCACATTAGGGCTGTGAACCCACACAACAATAGCTGCTGTCAAGTGGTGGTTGCTCCATTTGGTTTCCTTTGCTGCTTCCCTTCTCCCTCTCTTTCTTCTTTCCTTCCTTCACTTCCGTTTTTTTTTCTGTTAACATTTTTTATTGTGAAATATAACATATATATAGAAAAGTGATAACTTTCAATGTAAAATTTAACAAGTAGTTACAGAGCAAATTTCAAAGAATGTTATGAGTTATAGTTACACCATTTCAGTTATTTCCTTCTAATTGTTCTAATACCCTAGAGACTATAAAATATATATATATATATATATATATATATATATATATATATATATGGATACGGTATTCATAATCCCCTGCCAAATCCTATCTTGTCAGTAGCTACCCCTTTCTCTCGTTTGATCACTATCTCAATATTCAGTGGTATCTGGGCAGTGACCACCCTAACTTGTTCATATTGGAAAGGGGTGTCAACATTATGGGGAAGGGGGATGCATCTGGTTGATGTTCTTAAAGAGGCTGTTGTCTCTGGGTTTGGGGACTTATCTGGCATAGGAAAACATTGGAGGATTAAGTTTCTGAGAAATAAACTTGATGAGTGAGACTTTTATAGAGCCTCCAATAGAGAAATGGTTATTATTTAGGATTTTCAGGACTACTGTTGATTTGGGTTTGCTGTACTGTGGGCGTTTGGAATATCTAGTTGGAGCTTGCATAAGATAGCTTCTCAACTGTATTTGAAATCTCTTAGCCAATGAAACCTTATTTTGTCACCTTCTTTTCCCCCTTTTGTTCAAAAAGGCATTCTCAATCCCTCAATGCCCAGGCCAGGCTCATTCCTGGGAGTCATGTCCCACATCTCCAGGGAGACTGACTCACCTGGGAGTCCTGTCCCACCAAGGTGTAATGAATTTTTTTTGGAGAGTTGAGCTTAGAGAAAGGCCACATCTGAGCAACAAAAGAAATTCTCTGGAAGTGACTCTTAAGTATAAGCAGGCTTAGGCTCCCCTTTACAGCCATAAATTTCACAATAGCAAGCCTCAAAATCGAGGGCATGACTTATTAAATAGGGAGTTCCTAATTTCACATAGCATATATTCTGTCCAAGATAATCTTGCCTCACATTATCTTCACTTAAGTTGTATAATCATCATCACTTTCAAATCCAAACAATTATCATAACCTAAAACATCCCAATCTTCCCTTTCTTTTTGTTTCATTAATTCCATGTATTTTCATTTAGTGTCTACTGACAGCCAGGCACTGTCCTTGGCTTCAGGGAAATATTGCTTAATGAAACAGGCAACCTTCCTTTCTTCAAAGAGTTTACATTCCAGCTAGGAAGGACAGACTGTCAACAAGTAAATCAATAACTATGAGAGTTACAAAAGTGAGAAGTATTATGAAGAAAATTAAACCAGAGGATGGAACAGAGAGTGATTTGAGAGGTATGTGCATTATTTTTTTTAAAATTCATCTTTATTGAGATATAGTCACATAGCATGCAGTCATACAAAACAAAATGTACATTCAATTGTTTACAGTACCATTATATAGTTGTGCTTTCATCACCAAAATTAATTTTTGACATTTTCATTATCCCCCACACAGTAATAATAAAAGAACAATTAAAGTAAAAAAGAACACTGGGTGCTTTTTTTTTTCTTACCCAATTTTTCTACTCTCCATCCATACACTGGACAAAGGGGAGTGTGGTCTATATGGCTTTCCCAATCATATTGTCACCTCTCACAAGCTACATTTTTATATAATCGTCTTCAAGATTCATGGGTTCTGGGTTGTAGTTTGATAGTTTCAGGTATTTACTGCTAGCTATTCCAATTCATTAGAACCTAAAAAGGGTTGTCTATATTATGCCCAAGAGTGCCCACCAGAGTGACCTCGTGGCTCCATTTGGAATCTCTCTGCCACTGAAGCTTATTTCATTTACTTTCACATCCCCCTTTGGTCAAGAAGATGTTCTCCATCCCATGATGCTGGGTCTAGTTTCCTCCCCGGGAGTCGTATTCCACATTGCCAGGGGGATGAACTCCCCTGGGTGTCAGATCCCATGTAGGTGGGAGGGCAGTGATTTCACCTGCCAAGTTGGCTTAGCTAGAGAGAGAGGGCCACATCTGAGCAACAAAGAGGCACTCAGGAGGAGGCTCTTAGGCACAATTATAGGGAGGCCTAGTCTCTCCTTTGCAGCAACACTCTTGCCAAGGGCAAGTCCTGTGGTAGAGGGCTCAACCCATCAAACCACCAGTCCCCTATGTCTGTGAGCACGTTAGCAACCATCGAGGTGGGGTAGGCCAACACCCTGCATTCTCCACCAGCTCTTCAAGGGGGCTCTGCATATTTTTTTCATTGTTTTTCTTTTTAATTAACTCTTTTTATTTTTAGATCAACTATATAAAAAAAATTAAAAAAAATACAATTAAAAAAATTTCAAACAAACCGTAACAGAAGAGTCCAATATGTTCCTACTCTACCCCAAGAAAATAACCTAATATATCAACATTTCTGTGAACTTGTTCCTACCATACCCATCAGAAATTAACAAACCATAGTCATTCCTGGGCATTCCCGGAATGTTAAATTTACTGACAACAGCTTATCTGCTCTTATTGGGTTATTGTTCCCTTTCATTAACTGCTCTCTATCGCTAGTTCCCTTACATTCTACATTATAAACCATTTATTTTAGGAGTGTGTTGTATAACCTCCAGGTATTTGTGAATTTTCTAAGTCTCTGATGGTTATTGACTTCTAATTGTATTCTATTGTGGTCAGAGAATGTGCTTTGAATAATTTCAAGTTTTTTAAACTTATTGAGGCTTGTTTTATGTCCCAGCATATGGTCTATTCTGGAGAAAGTTCCATGATCACTAGAGAAGAATGTGTATCCTGGTGATTTCGGATGTAATGTTCTACATATGTCTGTTAGATCAAATTCATTTATCAGATTGTTTAGGTTTTCAGTTTCCTTATTGGACTTCTGTCTGGTTGATCTATCTATAGGAGACAGTGATGTGTTGAAGTCTCCCACAATTATTGTGTAAACATCCATTGCTTCCTTTAGTTTTGCCAGTGTTTCTCTCATGTATGTTGTGGCACCATGATTGGGTGCATAAACATTTATGCTTGTTATTTCTTCCTGTTGAATTGCCCCTTTTATTAGTATGTAGTGGCCTTCTTTGTCTCTCATAACATCCTTGCATTTAAAGTCTATTTTATCTGAGATTAATATTGCTACTCTTGCTTTCTTTTGGCTATAGCTTGCATGAAATATTTTTTCCATCCTTTCACTTTCAATTTCTTTTTGTCCCTGTGTCTAAGATGTGTCTCTTGTATGCAACATATTGATGGTTCATATTTTTTGATCCATTCTGCCAATCTATATCTTTTAATTGGGGAGTTTGATCCATTTACATTCAACGTTACTACAATGAAGGCATTTCTTGAATCAGCCATCCTATCCTTTGGTTTATGTTTGTCAGATATATTTTTTCCCTCTCCCTCTTATTGTCCTTTAATGAACCAATATTAAATCTCTTTAGTACTGAACCTCTCTCCATCTCTCTCTCTCCTTTCTTTGTTTCTCTGTCAGTAGGGCTCTCTTTAGTATCTGAAGTACGGCAGGTCTTTTATTAGCAAAATATCTCAGCATTTGTTTGTCTGTGAAAAATTTAAGTTCTCCCTCAAATTTGAAGGAGAGCTTTGCTGGATAAAGAATTCTTGGTTGGAAATTTTTCTCTCTCAGAATTTTAAATACGTCATGCCACTGCCTTCTCGCCTCCATGTTAGCCGCTGAGTAGTCACTACTTAGTCTTATGTTGTTTCCTTTGTATGTGGTGAATTGCTTTTCTCTTGCTGCTTTCAGAACTTGCTCCTTCTCTTCAGTATTTGACAGTCTGATCAGAATGTCTTGGGGTGGATTTATTTGGATTTATTCTATTTGGAGTTTGCTGGGCATTTATGCTTTGTGTATTTATATTGTGTATAAGGTTGGGGAAGTTTTCCCTAACAATTTCTTTGGATGCTCTTTATAGACCTTTACCCTTCTCTTCCCCTTCTGGGACACCAATGAATCTTATATTTGGATGTTTTATTTTATCTATCACATCCCTGAGGTCCGTTTTGATTTTTTTGATATTTTTCCCCATTCTTTCTTCTGTTCTTTCATTTTCCATTGTGGTCCTCAAGGTCGCTGATTTGTTGTTCAGCTTCCACTAGTCTTGTACTATGAGTATCCAAAATCTTTTTAATTTGATCAACAGTTTCTTTTATTTCAATAGATCATCTATTTTTTAATTTATTCTTGCAATTTCTTCTTTATGCTCTTCTAGGGTCTTCTTCATGTCCTTTATATCCTGTGCCATGCTCTTCTTCATGTCCTTTATATCCTGTGCCATGCTCTCATTGTTTGTCTTTAGTTCTTTGATTAATTGCTCCAAGTACTGTGTCTCCTCTGATCTTTTGATTTGGGTGTTTGGGTTTGGTTTATCCATATTGTCTGTTTTTTTCACATGCTTTAAAATTTTCTGTTGTTTTTGGCCTCTTGGCATTTGCTTTACTTGATAGGGTTCTTTTAGGATATGTAGGGTTATTCAAAGACTAATCTCTAATTTGTCAGATCTACAGCTTGGTGGCATACACTTTCTCTAACTAACCAGCAGATGGTATCCGCGAGTCACCTATTCCCTTCAAGTCAGTTCTCCCCAACTTTGTCTTTGTGGTGTGTGGAGGTCTGATTCTTGTGGGGTCCAATTGGTGCACCAAGTTTGGGTGTGTTGTTGGTGCTGTCCACCCTGAATGTGGGGCATGTGTCTGAGCAGTTAGGGAGGGAGGGCAGCTTTAACAATCAAACCTCCGAGGTGTTCCTGGAGATTTAAGGCTGTTGCAAGAGTCTAAACCTTCATTTCAGTCTTGCCACAGATTGTCTCTGCCGCTGACCCACAAGTCCTTGGTATTGGCATATTGTCCCTGGGACTTCCGATTGGGTCCCTCTTCCAAGCTGTGTCCTTCTAGGGCCTCTGCTGAGGGAAGGTTGTGCTACATCACAAGTGCACGCTGTCCCTCAAGAGAAGTTCTGTGCCACCGGGCCATGTAGGTGCATTCCCAGCCTGCTGTAAGGATGGTTGAATGGAGCATGTTAATTTCCCCCTTTTCACAGAGCTCCACCTTCCCAGCTCAGGGACAATTAGCCATGAGTGCACGAAAGGCTATTGTCCACACCCAATATTGTGGCATGTGTGTGTTGCTGGAAACACTTCTTGTCACACTGGATGTTTTGGCCTGGCTCTGGGCTGTAGCACCGGCTCCAGGCAGGAGCATTCCCAGCCCACCGGGATGATGGCTGCAAGGGGTGTGGTTATTTTCCCCTTTAGGCTCACCTCTGCCTTCCTTGCTTCAAGACAGTTAGCAGTGGGTATGCGAAAGGCTATCCTCCACACCAGATATTGAGGCTTTCCCACAGCCTGATCCTGCTGCACTTCACTGTGAGGTTCTTGCTGCTGTATCTGCAGCCGCTTTTTGCTTTTTTTTTTGTTTTTTTTTTAAATCTTCATTTTATTGAGATATATTCACATACCATGCAGTCATACAAAACAAATCGCACATTCAATTGTTCACAGTACCATTACATAGTTGTACATTCATCACCTAAATCAATCCCTGACACCTTCATTAGCACACACACAAAAATAACAAGAATAATAATTAAAGTGAAAAAGAGCAATTAAAGTAAAAAAGAACACTGGGTACCTTTGTCTGTTTGCTTGTTTGTTTCCTTCCCCTATTTTTCTACTCATCCATCCATAAACTAGACAAAGTGGAGTGTGGTCCTTATGGCTTTCCCAATCCCATTGTCACCCCTCATAAGCTACATTTTTATACAATTGCCTTCGAGATTCATGGGTTCTGGGTTGTAGTTTGATAGTTTCAGGTATCCACCACCAGCTACCCCAATTCTTTAGAACCTAAAAAGGGTTGTCTAAAGTGTGCGTAAGAGTGCCCACCAGAGTGACCTCTCGGCTCCTTTTGAATCTCTCTGCCACTGAAACTTATTTCATTTCCTTTCACATCCCCCTTTTGGTCAAGAAGATGTTCTCCATCCCACGATGCTGGGTCTATATTCCTCTCTGGGAGTCATATTCCATGTTGCCAGGGAGATTCACTCCCTTGGGTGTCTGATCCCATTTAGGGGGGAGGGCAGTGATTTCACCTTTCAAGTTGGCTTAGCTAGAGAGACAGGGCCACATCTGAGCAAGAAAGAGGCATTCGGGAGGAGGTTCTTAGGCACAATTATAGGGAGGCCTAGTCTCTCCTTTGCAGCAACAGTTTTCCCAAGGGCAAATCCTGTGGTAGAGGGCTCAACCCATCAAACCACCAGTCCCCTATGTCTGTGGTCATGTTAGCAACCATCGAGGTGGGATAGGCCAATACCCCTGCATTCTCCACAGGCTTCTCAAGGGGGCTCTACACATTTTTTCCTTGTTTTTTTTTAACTTTTTTTTTAAATCAATTGTATGAAAAATAAAAAAATAAAAAAATAAAAAAAATAATTAAAAAAATACAATAAAAGAACATTTCAAAGAAACCATAAAAAGGGAGTAAGAAAAAAGAACTAGTCTGCCTCCAAATGCCAATGCATGGTTTCCCCACACCGCGGCATAGCTGCCGGATATTCAGCAGGCTTACTCACTCGTTTCAGAATGCAGACTCCCAGTTTCACCAAGTGGATTTAGCAGACATTGTCCAGCTGGTACATTGCTGAAACTGGTGTTCTGGGTGACTTTCTGGCTTTTATCTAGTATTTTTCATGGAGGTGTTTTTTTGCTCTGTTTCTCCTAGCTGCCGTCTTAGGTTCTCCATGCATTATTTTTGATGATGTGATGAGGGAACACCTCACTGAAAAGGGAACATTTGATTTAAGACTTTAAGGATGAAAAGGAGGCAGTTTTGTAAAGATGTTCTACTGTTCTTTCTGTCCGATCTTTTTCCATCTCCTTTGCAGCTGTTGTTTTTTGTACTGAAGCCCAAAGCTTTTCTTTGATCCTCTTATTTTCACTTTTCCTGTTGATTTTATCAAAGATGTAACTATGACTTAAACCCTGATAATTACTGTATTTTCATGGTTAGTTCAATCCTCTATCCTGAGCTCCAGAACCATTTTTTACAATTGCCCAGAAATGGCCATTTCCATCTGGAAACTTTAGAAGCACCACACACTCCAATAAGGCCCAAATTATTATTTATCTCACCCTAAGTTGCTCATTCTTCTACATTATAGTAGTGATTTTATTGTATGCACTATTTAAAAAACTTAACAAACACTTTAATTGTTCTTATTATAAATCCAGCACTATTCCAAATGCTTTGCAAATGCTGTAGCCTAGATTGTACATTTATTGAGACAATGGGCTATATTTTTTCATTTCTTTGTCTCCTGCACTAGTGCACAAAAGACATTCAACAAAGTTTTTTGAGGGAAAAAGAAATAATGAATCAGTAAAGGAACACAATGAATGTAACTGAAGTGGGGTAGTAAAAATGCAATGTAATTTATTTATTCATTCATTTAAAAATCACTTATTAACTCACTTCTGTGGGAAGCATGGTACTAGACACCATGGGAAAAAAAGAAATTTTAAATTATCACTGACCTCAAAGAAACCAGAGCTTCACCGGAGTGACTTATGTGGAAGAGAAAGATGTATGGGTATATAAAATAGGAAACAATGAGTATCCCAACCTTTATCTTCCCCAGCATCTATAAAGATTTCCCTTTATTTGCTTTGATGAACATTAGGCTGTTATTATGCAGATGAAAATATCAGGGGAATGGGAGAAAGTCACAAAGCTAAAGAGTTTGGGGGAGTCCATTGGGGATGGGGTTGAGTCTAGGAGAGAAGAGACTAGGGTGAGAGAAGAGGAGTGAGATGGAGAGACAGACAGACATTGACAGAGAAATGTGCAAATAGGACATTTTTGGAAATTTCAAATGTCATATGAAAATAATCACCCATCTTTTTTCTTATGAAAATAATAGTAAAGATTTAAAATGCTTCAGTTATACTCTTTAAGCCTGACTGCTGTCATGCATCCTGTATCCCTCTTAGACTTAGTCTGTCACGTCTCTTACACTACGAGGAGACAACTTGTTGGCAAAATGATTAAATGTCTCTGAGTTATTGTTTGACATCAGCATAAGGATGGTAACTGAAACCTGTGGCTCTAAATCCAGCTGCTTAATAGATTCACCTGGGAAGCTTTTAAAACTATAGCAATTTTGATTTAATTGTTCTGGAGTGGGGCCTGGGCATGGACATTTTAAAAATTCTCTCATGTGATTTAAATATGACGTCAAGGCTGTGACAACACTGGCTTGATCCTTGAGAATTGATGAGACCAAAAAATGAGAGTGCATGGAAAAAGAAGATAGGCTTAAAAGGAAACTCTGGGGAACGCAGAGATTTAGGGCAGTAGAAGAGAAAAAGCTATCCGTAAAATAGAATGAAAAACAAAACCCTGAGAATAATAGAAACAACAGACAAATGCGCTGTCTCAGGGGGAAGTGATCAGCTCTGTCAGATGCAGTAGAGAGAAGCACAAGATCTGAAAACTGAGCATGAATTTGTCAGTTAGGTGATCACTGGTGACCTTAGTGAGAGTAATTTTTGCGTGTGGATGCAGAAATCAGATTTCATTAGACTGAGAAGTAAATGAAAAAAAAAACCAGATAAATAGGAGAAAGCAAGCATTCACATTTTTTGAGATTAGGAAGAGGAAGAGAAATCAACAGCTAGAAGATGATAGGTTTGTGTGTCTATTTACCATGGTGTATAGGATGAAGAAGACTGGCCATTGCTAAAGGTTTGAATGAAAGAGCTTGCAGAAGATAATGAAGGGATAAGCAAAATAATTGATGAGTAGGGTTGCAGAGAAAATTGAAGACAGATGGGATCATGGGTTCAGGTGGAAATGATGGCCTTAAACAGAAGGGAAAATTTCCATCATGAGACTGTCTATAGGGAAAATATGTGAGTGAGGATACAATCTGTTTGGTGGGGTGAGGGGAAAGTTGAGGGAAGCCAATTGAAATTCGACCATCTTTTTCTCTCAAAATCCAATCATTGCTAACATGCTTCATTGCTTACTGATTTAAAAAACACAATAAAAACAACAAATATTAAGACACATTTTTGGAAAGTTAAGTAGTTACTGGCTTCTGGTTCTGTGCTAGAACATTATGATAAATAGAAACTATTATTTCTTATCACTGGTACTTCACCTTATGGTGTTGCATCTGTGTTTAGCCAAAAATTGCCAGATGGCATTGAGAAACCAATTGCTCACTTTGCGAAAACAATGACATCTATATCACACATAAACTGATGAAACTCTGACATTTTATCAAGTTAGCCCCAAATTCCCATGATCTCATTTGTCAGGCTTTTACAATTAAGGGACCGAAGACCGTTTGCAGTATTTTGGGGGGAGTCTTCTCCATCATAGATTAAGTCACGTCCCCTATAAAGACATGCTCAAGTCCTGACCCTAGTCCTGTGAGTGTGAACTCGTTTGTAAATAAGATCTTCAGTGGTCCTATTTGGACGGGGCCAAATTGATTCAGGGTGGGCCTTAATCCAATATAATGAGGAAATTCAGATGCAGTCAGTCAGGAGATGTCAGAGGAGGAGAGAGAGGACAGATCTCGTGACAGAGGCAGCGATTGATGACCAGCAAGCCACCATGAAATCCACAGACTCTACGGAAAGCCTGATCCTGCCAACAATTGAGTCTCTGAAACCATGAGACCATAAAATCCTGTTGTTTAAACCAACCAGTTCTGTGATTTTTCATAGCAGTCCTGGCAAACTAGGACACTCTCTAAAGATAACCACACACACTTAATAATGTAACCAGAGAGGCAGTTTTGAACTCTTGCCATTCACCTCCAAGCTAAGCAATCTGTACTTTCAAATGCTCCTTTCCCAGGTCACCAGCTCTTGGTTTCAGATTATGTTGTACTATTTTCATGATTATGTTCTCCACCATATGGTAGAAGACTACTTTTTCCTACTATATCATGCCAATCAAACTATCAGTAGAACTGTTCAAGGATATGAAGGATTTTACAAATTTTCAGTCTTGTATTTCCATAAATAATTTGGTTTCTTGGAAAGTTCTTATAGGATGTGATTTTATGTTAACTTGGACATATCTAAACAACAAATTTAAAAACTCTTTGCATTATACTGACGAATAATTAAGTCTGGTGATGCAGAATCAATTCTGATATTAGAAGTAATATAAATGTGTTTTAACATATGCCATGTGAAAACCCTGACTAAAGGAATATTGGTCTAATATTTCTCCAATATTGTTCCAAAGGAAAAACATTTTTTGTTATTATAGATGATGTCTGTCGTCCGTTATAAACCTGGTTACCACAGTTTGGTAACCAGTTATATATAGTGCAAAGACTATCAAACAACATTGCTTTTGGCAATAGGTTTGCATTTACTTTAAATTGAGTTTAAAGATTTCAAAGATTTCTGGTCATAGTAGTGCTATGAATTTATGCTTTAAAATCTCTCTACCCACAATGTCTGTGATTAACTGTACAAATATTAGAAATCTCTTTCATGAACTAGAACAAATGTATGACACTATAACTAGAAGGGTAAATAGGGAAAAAAATGTACCTATTGCAAACTATATACTATGGTTAGTAGTATCTTAGCATTCTTTTGTTGACAGTAACAAATGTACTATACCAATGCTATGAGTCAATAATGGAGAGGGGGGCTGGTTAGGGGTATGGGAGGATTTGAGTTTTTGTTTTTGTCTCTATTTGTTTTCTGGAGTAATGAAACTGTCCTAAAAATTGAAAAAACAGTAATTGTGGTGATGGATGCACAGCTGTATGAGGGTAACATGAGCAACTGATTGTGCACTTTGGATCTTTGGATGATTGTATGGTATGTGAAAAATCTCAATAAAATTGAATTTAAAAAAAATCTCTCCACCCCAATCCAAACACATAGTCATGATAAATAAAATATTAAAACAGAAAACAAAAGGCTTAGTTATATTTTAAGCTAAAATCTCTGATCCAGAAACAGCAGAAACAAACTGCATAGAGGCTGAATCCTTGGCCCCTGGACCCCTGGTCTAAAAGAGCCAGGGAGCTGGATTTCTACAGCATAACAAAGGCAAAAAGGCTCCATACATAGTGGGGAAATGGATCCAACTTTTTCTACTCTTGAAAAGAGATCAGAGAAAGCTGTGACTGCTTCCTGGAGCTGTGGCTTTTTGTCATCTTCTGGAAAGAGCAGAAGCAGCTAAAAAAGCAGGACCTGGGCCAAGCCACCTGATGATTCAGTGACTAAATCAGCAATTTCCCCAATTTCGCCATGGAAAAGAAGGCACCACGTCCACCAGCAGGCAAAGAGAATGATGGGGAAGAAGGGGTTAGTGAGTAATTTTCTCTCATTATGAGCCTGTAAGTGAATCTTCCAAGCACATATGGGAAACTTCACATTAAGAAAGTGAAGCAACAAAATCAATAAACAAGAGTTAAATCTACTCTTGAGAGAACGCAAAAATATAGCATCTTAAACTGATTTAAAAGTATATTAACAATCCTCAGTCAGGTAAAGAAATGAAAATATCCTTAAAAATAAATTATAAAATGCAGGAAGTTAGCTATAAATTAAGGTCAAATGAATATGAAAATTACCAGTTAGTAATCCTTAAAATGAAAAATGCAGCCATTGAATTGAAGTGCTCAATAGAGAGGATAACTTCTAGAGTAGACCTAATCACAGCAAAATTTGAAAGTACTTAAAAATTCAACCAAAGTGAATCACAGAGGGATAAGAGGAAAAATAGAAAAATTGAAGACTAGTTTTATGGAAAGTTTCTTTCTATAGTTCTAATTGAAGTTCCAGAAGTGGAGGACAAAGGAAATTGTGGAGAAGTTACTGTCAAAGAGATAATGGCTGAAAATTTCCAGAATTGAAAAACGACAAGTTCCCAGACTGAAATAGTACATGGAGCACAGAGGAGAATGAATAAAATCTATACCCAGGTGCTTCATATTGAAATTACAGAACATCAAGCATAAAAAGTAACTATTGAAAGCTACTAGAGAGAAAAGACAAGTTGCCTATAATGGTCAACAACTAGATTGGCAGTAGGTTTCTTATCAGCCAAATTGTATCTCAAAAAGTAGTCTGAAGGCAAGTTATCAATCCCAAGATGACTGAGTAAAAGTAGTGGAGTCCAGCACAAAGCTAAATGAGCCAGGCACCAAGGGGAGTAGTTGGCAGGAGAGAAGGTTTGAGGCGGCCAATGAATCTGGAATAATTTCTGACTGAAAAGCAGACAGAGCAGATTTAATTCAGTTCCAGCAGCTGAGTGCTCTGGTGCTCCATAAGTGATTAAAGGGACATTCCGGAAGCTCACTTGTAGAACAGCATTTCCCAAAACTGTTCCATGGAACATTAATGAATTAATAAAAATCTCTGTTGAATGAACATAATGGTTCTGTTGTCAAATATATTTGGAAACTGCTGGGTTAAACAAAATTAGGTTTCTTCACAATGGGCTTTATCAGAACCCCTGCTACGTCAGTATTCTCTGTGAATCTCCAAGTGGGACGTTTACAATGCAGGTTTCTCAACCTTATTTGAATTGAGACCAATATTTCCTCCTAGGGGCTAATTGGATAATCTACAGAACATGTTTTAGAAGAAAAGCATCTCTAAGTTTATCTAGCCTTAACATTTTCATGTATATTTTCTGAAGAGTCCCTGGAGACACAAAGTAAAGTAAAAAAATATTCTTCAGTCACTCTAAAACTCACCACAAACCACACAGCTCCTTATGATTAAAAGTCCTGTTAGTTAGGTGGAGTCTTACATATACCAGATTGCCCTACAGTTCAATCATACTTTTGTCCACTCTGCCTTCCAGTCCTCTTTTCCTTCACTGATTCAGGGTGGAGGAGTTTGGGCAGTTATAAAGGACGCTGTTAAAGGCCTGCTATTCTTTACCTGTTTTATTGCTTCAGGAGCCTGCTAAGAGTATGACTTAGTATCGTGTGCTAAGCTACACATAACTGGCTTCTTTATTAATACTTTGTACTATGAATGTACAGAGTTGTCAAACAAAGTATAATAGATTCAGTCCTCTAGTTTAGAGTCTAAACAGGCTTCCTGTGAATAAACAACTAATTGCCTCTTGGAAAGAGTATTATCAGAAGGAGCAGAGCTTCTGATTTGTCATCATCTTAATAGAAAAATGGCATTTTATACAGTGGCAACATGTTGTATACCCAGAGAAAATTATACTTGGTTAGAGTATCAATCTACAAGTTAGACTGCTCATGTGATCTTCCCATTCTTGTTTCTAGAATGATGACTGAAAATTGAGATAGATAAGCTAGTACAAATACCCTCATATAAATATCCTCATACAACAAGGCCTGGAGGTGCTTCCCTCCCTCACCCCAATACTCCCCCTTCTCCAAATCCCCATCTCCCCCTAACCGCTAATTTATTTATATCTCTGCAAATCTGCTATTTCTAGTCATCTCTTATAAGTGACATCATACAATACTTGCCTTTAAGTGCTTTGGTTATTTCAATGAGCACAGGGTTTTCAAGATTCTTCCAGGTTGCCGCAAGTCTCAGAACTTCATTGTTTCTTATGGCCAAAAAATATTCCATTGTGTGTGTGTACCACATTTTATTTATTGGTTAATTTGTTGATGGATACATAGGTTGTTTCCACCTTTGGGCTATTGCAAATGGTGATTTTATAAACATTGCTGTACAAGTGTCTTTCCACAGTGGCTGAACCATTTTACATTTCCACCAATGCATGAGGGTTTCAATTTCTCTGCATCCTCTCCACTACTTGTTATTTTCATTTTTTATTTATAATAGCCATCCTTGTGGGTGTGAAGTGATATCTCATTGTGCTTTTTGATTTTCATTTCCCTAGTGACTAATGATGTTGAGCATCTTTTTGTTTGTTTTTTGGCAAAATATCTACTCAAGTCCTTTGGCCATTTAAAAAAATCAGGTTGTTTTTCTTTTTGTTGTTGCATTCTAAAAGTTCTTTGTATATCTTGGATATTAAACTTTTATCTGATATATGACTTGCAACTATTTTCTCCCATTCAAATAGTTTTTTTTCACTTTCTTGATAATGTCCTTTGATGCACAAAAGTTTTTAATTTTGATGACGTCAAATTGATCTATTGTTTCTTCTGTTGCTCATGCTTTTGGTGTTGAGAGATGTCTTTAGGAAAGACTTCATGCAGGAAAACAAAGGCTTATACAACAATTATTAAAACCACAATGTAAAAGTAAAAACAATATTCACCTTTCCATGTAATTAAAAATAAGAACATCTAGCACTTAAATAGTGCTTGCTATGGATGAAGCACTGGTATAAGCCCTTTAGAGACTGGAACTTAATCCTTATGAGATAGAAAGGGTGGCCATAAGGTCTGGACATACAGACAATAGACATTGTAAATTACCTATAGATCTTACATTACAGCATTTGAAATGTATTATGCAAAATTTCAATGAATGTGGTGCCTTGATTCAGCATTCCCATCAGTCCTGTTCATGCGTCTGTGATGTGTTGCCTCAGACAACTTGTATTGCTGCTTTTTCAATGAATTAACCTATGACTTGGGTATGTTTCAGGAGAAGTAAATCAAAGGGGTTCGATATATAAAAAATACAACACAATAACATAATATTATCTGTGCTTCCCAAATTTATGGCTACTGTGTATTATTATCTCCATTTTAAAGATGAGTAAACTGAGGCACAGTGAAGTTAAGTAACTTGCCCAAAGTCACAGAGCTAGAAGCCATGGAGAGATGATTTAAATCAAGGCCATCTGACTTCAGAGTCCATACTCTTAATGGAAGCATAGATAAGTAAAGTGACCTATAAATAATATACCAAGGGGTTCTGATATGAATTCTCATTCTCTATGCTGACCCAGTTAAAGTTTCGTGTCTTTTATTTTCCAAATTCCTTTTCTATTTATTTGTTTCCTATTCTGTTCTGCAGTAAGAAAACCACTTCTTTTATCAGGCTTTTATTTCTTATAAGTGCAAAGAAGATTACAGACTTTCTCAGTGCCATTACTAAGGCTGTTCTGTGACCCAAATTACTTACAAGCCATCGGAATGGCCTTTCTTTCTAACTTCTGTGCCCAGCAGCTTTCTGGCTCCTTGTGTCTGCCTCTTATTCTGGTACTGTTGTGTGCTTTGCAAGCTGCTACAGTAATATTCTGTTCGTTTTTTAAAGAAAAGAATACCCTCCAAGTGGGGCCAAGCTGAAAAACACTCAAGAGAAGTGTGGATACCATTATACTTCCTGTCGGACACTATTAAATAGACTCTATGGTTCCAATAACTCAGGTTTACTGTTTAATAATTTCATGACTACTGCCATGCAGGCTACTCTAAATACCATTTTGTTCATGGATATAGACATAAATTTATGGCAAAGTGGAAAGAATTTGAAAGAGAACAGTTGTTTGGTTTCTTTACACGTTAACACAACTTCTCAATCCTGTTATTTTTCATAAATGGCAATTCCCTGAATGTCCTCCCTCTTTAGAATGATGCCCCAGACCAAAAATAAATCTTGGTGGTTCATGGCTTCAGGGCGAAAAGTCAATTTTTTAGGAATCTGCTCTTTAATATAAGATTTGTTATGGGTCCATATACAATCAGGGGAATATTACAACCAGCTAGTCAGTTATTAGTGGCAGACAGACTTCCACAGAAAGACATAGTTTTTAAAATCTAAAAGGAATACAGATTGATACAAGGAAGAAAGGAAGGAGTAAAGGAAGGAAGGGAAAGATGAAGGGAGGGAGAGAAAAAAACATAAAGAAAGGAAAGGAAGGAGGGAGAGAAAGACTGAAAATACAGAGATGAACTGATGATGTTCTGTGAATTGGAGGTTTGGAGGTCAGAGGGCATCCCTGGCTTCGATGGGGATATACACACAGAAAAGGAGGGTAATGTTTTGAATACATATACTTTTGGCTTAAGAAATGTAATATCTGTGCCCAGAGAAAATCCATTCCTCTGAATGGGAAGGAATGATGAGTTGGATAACCTTTGCTGGTTACTTGACAGACACATTCTTAATTATCAGGAATGAGTTAAATTACAAAAATAGCTAGACCTGGAACAGAAGGAGTGGGTATCCTCAAAGCAAGGTTACTGTTCATGGTCGATAATCTGTCCCCATAGCTTATTCTTAGATAACTAAGGATCTTAATAGGATTAAACCATATATTTAATGCCAGTTTAGCTAATGTATTTGAACTTTTGAGTATAGTGATTGAAAATCTGGAAGCTAAAAATTTTGCAATTTCTAGAGGAAATACATTCTAATATAGAGAGAATAACCACAGTGAGCTGTGGTTCTGAAAAAGAACACCCTGAATGTAATGCATCAGTCAAATGTCTGAAAAATTTTTACCTAAAAGGTTTTAAAATAATGAACTAGATCTCAGCCATTAAAGCAGCAGCTTAAACTCATTTTATTTTTTCACAATCTTTCAAGGTGAAAGATTCATGAAAGAGGGAAGATGATCCTATGGGGGAAAAAGTATAGAATATTAGAACTGCAAGGAGAAGCAAAATATTTTAAGAAATGATCCTTTTTCCTCTCAGTACTCATTTTGCTATGCAAGATGGGTAATAACAAGACAGAAATAATTTAAACCAGAGATCATAACAGTAGCATAGTAACCTCCCCTCTGGATTTTGTCTTTGCTATTCTTGTTGTTACTTTTAATTTTGCATCTGTGTCCCATATGGTATAAAAAGTTACATATAACTTATAATTTTTGATGTACAGACATTCAGATACGGGTTTCACTATATATCAACAGACTTGTCATTAAAATACTTGGGAGAATAATTTCCTTTGATTTGCAAGAAATGCTTTGGTTTTATTTATGTGATATTGAGGAAGTAGATTAGGATCTTCAAATTGACTGATTCGGTTTCCTTAATTCATTCTGAAAATCAGAACAGAGCCCTAAGTGACCATTCAAAGTCTTTAGCTTGATACTAAAGTTATCTAATTAATATTGGATCATTCATATTTTCTAAGAATACTAGAGATACTTCACCAGTGAAAAAACATTTCTTTGGATCTCCCAGTCTTTCTGGTTTAAGCTGAATTGTTCTCACTCATTTCCTTCATCCTTCATATAACAAATGGAACAATTACATTAAGAAATATAAAACTATTCTTTTACACTCTCTGCCATATCACAATTTCCATTTTAGGAATAGATATCACAGAAATGTGTCTTTTATTTATGCAGTGCGTTGGATAGCACTATCCACTTGTGGATTCTTAATATGTGCTATTTGATGATTGATTTATACACTCCATTTACAAGGTGTTAATGTAAAACATGGCCAAATTCAGTCTCATGTTTCAATTTGAAATAGTTTTTATATTTTTTTAGTAATGTCTTTTGTAAATAGCACCATATATACTATTTCAAATTCATCAACAGTTCTTTATGATTAGTTGATGTTCTTTGACAACAGAATGTAGATGAAATGCACAAATAAATATGTTCTGTGTTAGATGAACAATGTACAGATGGTTTTAAACTTCTATGATGGATTTACTACCTGCATATTTGTAAAGATTATTTATTGGAACTAGTCTGGGGAGTTATTCTGAGATTTGGATTACTGTAAGTAAAATGTATTTGAACTTTATAAAGCAAAAGGGAGAAGTAGAAATACTTTGTTTCATCAACACAGAAAAACTCTTACTTTTGTTTAGTACATATATCCTATATTCATTTCATGTACCACAATGATTATATTTTTTGGAAACAGAGAAATAGAGAAGCCGCATGACAACTGTTTTCTATACAAAGAATCATTTGCAAGTGAAACATTTATAAAGCAAATTCAAGTGACATTCCAGAATTGGTAACATGGGAGACAGAAAATAACATGAGCTTTTGTATCCATCACACTTGTAAACCTGGTTCCACCTCTGATATTCAGATTTGTCATCAGAAAAGTGGAGGAAATATTACTTATCTCAAAGGATTTAAAAGAGAGTGAAATGAGATGAATTGTGTTTACTACATGTGAGTGTTAGGCTCTCAATAGGTTAAATGAGACATAAATAGGTTCTCAGTAATGACAGCACTTATCATTATCATTTTCATTATGTCAGCTTTCTCTCCTTCTAGGTATGTGGAACCAGCAAAAGAAAGGCAGGGGAAACAGAAAATGCAAGAAGTTAAATGCAAGGGTAAGAAATTTGGAATTTTATTCAGTAGTCAATAAGAGACAATTGAAAATGTATAGAGACATAAACAAATAAACAACCTGATTAGGGATCTGCCTATAGCAGTAGTTCTCCAATTTTCAAGAATCATGGAGGTACTTGTTAAAAATGTAGACTTTGGGACCTCACCCTCAGAAAGTATGATTATTCAGGTTTCATATAAGATCCAGCCGATTGCAGAACGAAGAGTGTTTTGGAAGGGGTGAGACTGGACATAAGGAGATCACTTTGCAACTCAAAGTCGTGCTACCTTGGTAGAAATGCAGAATCTTGGGCCAAACATGAAACCTACTGAATCAGACACTGCATTTTAACAAGACTCACAGGTTATTCCTATCATATTAAACTATGAGATGACTGACCTGTACTACTGTTAGTACAGATGGATGTTAATAAAAACCTAGACTCAGGCAGTGGCTGAGGGAGAAGAAAGGAAGAAATAAAAAGGAGAGAGGATGTACTAGTTGACCTTATAAATTTTCAACCTAGAAATTTGGGATAGGGAGGCTCTCGCTCCAGTGGACCAGGCTCTGTTTATAACCCTATGTCGTTTTTCGGAACACCTTTTGCGACTCACCCTAGACAGAACTCAGTGAAGATTTTAATAAATAAATGCTCACCTTTGGATACCCCTCCTTCCTCCTCCACCCCCCAATGTCCCTACACTAAGCAGGTGCGCAGTTTGAGTTCACTCTCTAGCCACCTTAGGAGCAAATCTCTGAACAGCTGTGAAGCAGGCTGAGGCTCTGGCAAAGAACCATCTGGCCCCATTTCCCATTCTGGTGTGGCATCGACATGGAGAGGACGGAGGAGGGATCATCAGACTTAACGTGGGAAAGCAGTACTGATGATTTGAGGGTAAATGAGTTTGATACAACTTGAGCATGAGGTGTTGGGCCTTTTAAGAATCACCTTCATCACATAATTGCTTCACAGAGGGTGACAAAGTTTCTCACATCTCTTTCTTTGAATC